>NW_028120393.1:0-54264 GCF_965178545.1 Coloeus monedula
CGGCACGTCTACGCGAGAAGGAAGCTGCCGAGCCGCAGTGTGTTGTGCTCAGTTTCAAGGCAGCTTGGAGCAGGGGGGTACTTGAAGAACGCCTTCTTTCTGGACGTGTCCTTCTGGGTGTGCTCGAGCTGCATGGACTCTGCAGCGCTGAAGGTGTAAGAAACTGCTTGTGGCCAGCTAGTGTCCAGGAGTGCAAGGGCTGCTCCTTCCTTTCTGAAGCAGTCAGAGCATTCTGAGCTGAATCGGCTTGTGAAGAAGCTCTTGGCTGGACATTTGAAATTCGGTGCACCGAGTACATGAAGCCCGTGCCCAGCTGCTTCGTTCTTGGCCTTCTGCGCTCTGGACAGAAGTGAAGCCCGGCGATGACTTTAACCGTGCAGCAGCTCTTCAGCGTGTGTACTGCACGCATCCACAGTGTGCTCTGCACGGATTTTCCTCTGCTCTCGCTCAGCGAAATGAATCAGGAGAGAAACGCTGGATGGATTAGCCTTTCGCTGGCCGAGGCTCACAGTACAGCACCACACTCTGGGTGACGAGGAGAACAAAGGAAGAACATCTTTTCGCCCTGCCACGTTCTTTTCTGCGAGACGACTATCCGCGTCTTCTCTCCCTGCAAGGCTCGGATGTGCCCGCTGGCACGTGGAACCGAGAAGGCAGGTGCAGAGAGCACGGCGATCTGACGGCGCCGTGCAGCCTGTAAAGGAAAGAGGACTGCCACTGGAATGTGGTGCAAATACAAGTTGCCACGCGTCGGGGGCAAGCTCTGGGCAAACCCGTTGAACTACAAGTGCTCTCTGTGCCAGACGTAGCCGAGAATCTTTCCGTAAAGATGCTGGCTACAAAGCAAAGAGAATGTGGTGCTGCTTCAGCGCTAGAGAGACATTGCATAGCCCAGGCGTGTTTCGGCAGAAGCAGCAGCCTGCAGCATTCGGCTGCCGGCACCGTGCTCTCTGGGCGAGAAGTAGACGGCGGTTCGTCTCCAGCAAAACGAAAGCGCGACCTGCTAGGAACAGCGTAAGAATGAAGGCAGAGCAGCGAGCTGGTGTGTGCGTCGCCCAGGCTGCAAGAGGAAGCGCGTGGCTGCCACTCGCTTGTTTTCGGATTCGAATTAGCAGTTGAAAGCAGAAAATTCCACTTGCAGCTACTTGTGCTGCTACCTAGTTCTCTCCCAGCGTTCCCTGGAAAGAATTGTGCCGGGGTTTATGCTTCGAGATGCAGAGATGACAGTGGTAGAGGCAGCGGAGAATGGAAATAGAGAGTGCAGCGGACAGTTTCTGGGGCTTGACGTGAGGCAACGGGGAAAGTGCAGTCCAGCAGTGGCTTTTACTTCTGGGGCCTTTTTCTTTGCTAGCAGCTGCTGCAAGTGGGCAAGGGAGCTGCGAGCGTGCAAAAGGTGACGGCACGTCTACGCGAGAAGGAAGCTGCCGAGCCGCAGTGTGTTGTGCTCAGTTTCAAGGCAGCTTGGAGCAGGGGGGTACTTGAAGAACGCCTTCTTTCTGGACGTGTCCTTCTGGGTGTGCTCGAGCTGCATGGACTCTGCAGCGCTGAAGGTGTAAGAAACTGCTTGTGGCCAGCTAGTGTCCAGGAGTGCAAGGGCTGCTCCTTCCTTTCTGAAGCAGTCAGAGCATTCTGAGCTGAATCGGCTTGTGAAGAAGCTCTTGGCTGGACATTTGAAATTCGGTGCACCGAGTACATGAAGCCCGTGCCCAGCTGCTTCGTTCTTGGCCTTCTGCGCTCTGGACAGAAGTGAAGCCCGGCGATGACTTTAACCGTGCAGCAGCTCTTCAGCGTGTGTACTGCACGCATCCACAGTGTGCTCTGCACGGATTTTCCTCTGCTCTCGCTCAGCGAAATGAATCAGGAGAGAAACGCTGGATGGATTAGCCTTTCGCTGGCCGAGGCTCACAGTACAGCACCACACTCTGGGTGACGAGGAGAACAAAGGAAGAACATCTTTTCGCCCTGCCACGTTCTTTTCTGCGAGACGACTATCCGCGTCTTCTCTCCCTGCAAGGCTCGGATGTGCCCGCTGGCACGTGGAACCGAGAAGGCAGGTGCAGAGAGCACGGCGATCTGACGGCGCCGTGCAGCCTGTAAAGGAAAGAGGACTGCCACTGGAATGTGGTGCAAATACAAGTTGCCACGCGTCGGGGGCAAGCTCTGGGCAAACCCGTTGAACTACAAGTGCTCTCTGTGCCAGACGTAGCCGAGAATCTTTCCGTAAAGATGCTGGCTACAAAGCAAAGAGAATGTGGTGCTGCTTCAGCGCTAGAGAGACATTGCATAGCCCAGGCGTGTTTCGGCAGAAGCAGCAGCCTGCAGCATTCGGCTGCCGGCACCGTGCTCTCTGGGCGAGAAGTAGACGGCGGTTCGTCTCCAGCAAAACGAAAGCGCGACCTGCTAGGAACAGCGTAAGAATGAAGGCAGAGCGGCGAGCTGGTGTGTGCGTCGCCCAGGCTGCAAGAGGAAGCGCGTGGCTGCCACTCGCTTGTTTTCGGATTCGAATTAGCAGTTGAAAGCAGAAAATTCCACTTGCAGCTACTTGTGCTGCTACCTAGTTCTCTCCCAGCGTTCCCTGGAAAGAATTGTGCCGGGGTTTATGCTTCGAGATGCAGAGATGACAGTGGTAGAGGCAGCGGAGAATGGAAATAGAGAGTGCAGCGGACAGTTTCTGGGGCTTGACGTGAGGCAACGGGGAAAGTGCAGTCCAGCAGTGGCTTTTACTTCTGGGGCCTTTTTCTTTGCTAGCAGCTGCTGCAAGTGGGCAAGGGAGCTGCGAGCGTGCAAAAGGTGACGGCACGTCTACGCGAGAAGGAAGCTGCCGAGCCGCAGTGTGTTGTGCTCAGTTTCAAGGCAGCTTGGAGCAGGGGGGTACTTGAAGAACGCCTTCTTTCTGGACGTGTCCTTCTGGGTGTGCTCGAGCTGCATGGACTCTGCAGCGCTGAAGGTGTAAGAAACTGCTTGTGGCCAGCTAGTGTCCAGGAGTGCAAGGGCTGCTCCTTCCTTTCTGAAGCAGTCAGAGCATTCTGAGCTGAATCGGCTTGTGAAGAAGCTCTTGGCTGGACATTTGAAATTCGGTGCACCGAGTACATGAAGCCCGTGCCCAGCTGCTTCGTTCTTGGCCTTCTGCGCTCTGGACAGAAGTGAAGCCCGGCGATGACTTTAACCGTGCAGCAGCTCTTCAGCGTGTGTACTGCACGCATCCACAGTGTGCTCTGCACGGATTTTCCTCTGCTCTCGCTCAGCGAAATGAATCAGGAGAGAAACGCTGGATGGATTAGCCTTTCGCTGGCCGAGGCTCACAGTACAGCACCACACTCTGGGTGACGAGGAGAACAAAGGAAGAACATCTTTTCGCCCTGCCACGTTCTTTTCTGCGAGACGACTATCCGCGTCTTCTCTCCCTGCAAGGCTCGGATGTGCCCGCTGGCACGTGGAACCGAGAAGGCAGGTGCAGAGAGCACGGCGATCTGACGGCGCCGTGCAGCCTGTAAAGGAAAGAGGACTGCCACTGGAATGTGGTGCAAATACAAGTTGCCACGCGTCGGGGGCAAGCTCTGGGCAAACCCGTTGAACTACAAGTGCTCTCTGTGCCAGACGTAGCCGAGAATCTTTCCGTAAAGATGCTGGCTACAAAGCAAAGAGAATGTGGTGCTGCTTCAGCGCTAGAGAGACATTGCATAGCCCAGGCGTGTTTCGGCAGAAGCAGCAGCCTGCAGCATTCGGCTGCCGGCACCGTGCTCTCTGGGCGAGAAGTAGACGGCGGTTCGTCTCCAGCAAAACGAAAGCGCGACCTGCTAGGAACAGCGTAAGAATGAAGGCAGAGCAGCGAGCTGGTGTGTGCGTCGCCCAGGCTGCAAGAGGAAGCGCGTGGCTGCCACTCGCTTGTTTTCGGATTCGAATTAGCAGTTGAAAGCAGAAAATTCCACTTGCAGCTGCTTGTGCTGCTACCTAGTTCTCTCCCAGCGTTCCCTGGAAAGAATTGTGCCGGGGTTTATGCTTCGAGATGCAGAGATGACAGTGGTAGAGGCAGCGGAGAATGGAAATAGAGAGTGCAGCGGACAGTTTCTGGGGCTTGACGTGAGGCAACGGGGAAAGTGCAGTCCAGCAGTGGCTTTTACTTCTGGGGCCTTTTTCTTTGCTAGCAGCTGCTGCAAGTGGGCAAGGGAGCTGCGAGCGTGCAAAAGGTGACGGCACGTCTACGCGAGAAGGAAGCTGCCGAGCCGCAGTGTGTTGTGCTCAGTTTCAAGGCAGCTTGGAGCAGGGGGGTACTTGAAGAACGCCTTCTTTCTGGACGTGTCCTTCTGGGTGTGCTCGAGCTGCATGGACTCTGCAGCGCTGAAGGTGTAAGAAACTGCTTGTGGCCAGCTAGTGTCCAGGAGTGCAAGGGCTGCTCCTTCCTTTCTGAAGCAGTCAGAGCATTCTGAGCTGAATCGGCTTGTGAAGAAGCTCTTGGCTGGACATTTGAAATTCGGTGCACCGAGTACATGAAGCCCGTGCCCAGCTGCTTCGTTCTTGGCCTTCTGCGCTCTGGACAGAAGTGAAGCCCGGCGATGACTTTAACCGTGCAGCAGCTCTTCAGCGTGTGTACTGCACGCATCCACAGTGTGCTCTGCACGGATTTTCCTCTGCTCTCGCTCAGCGAAATGAATCAGGAGAGAAACGCTGGATGGATTAGCCTTTCGCTGGCCGAGGCTCACAGTACAGCACCACACTCTGGGTGACGAGGAGAACAAAGGAAGAACATCTTTTCGCCCTGCCACGTTCTTTTCTGCGAGACGACTATCCGCGTCTTCTCTCCCTGCAAGGCTCGGATGTGCCCGCTGGCACGTGGAACCGAGAAGGCAGGTGCAGAGAGCACGGCGATCTGACGGCGCCGTGCAGCCTGTAAAGGAAAGAGGACTGCCACTGGAATGTGGTGCAAATACAAGTTGCCACGCGTCGGGGGCAAGCTCTGGGCAAACCCGTTGAACTACAAGTGCTCTCTGTGCCAGACGTAGCCGAGAATCTTTCCGTAAAGATGCTGGCTACAAAGCAAAGAGAATGTGGTGCTGCTTCAGCGCTAGAGAGACATTGCATAGCCCAGGCGTGTTTCGGCAGAAGCAGCAGCCTGCAGCATTCGGCTGCCGGCACCGTGCTCTCTGGGCGAGAAGTAGACGGCGGTTCGTCTCCAGCAAAACGAAAGCGCGACCTGCTAGGAACAGCGTAAGAATGAAGGCAGAGCAGCGAGCTGGTGTGTGCGTCGCCCAGGCTGCAAGAGGAAGCGCGTGGCTGCCACTCGCTTGTTTTCGGATTCGAATTAGCAGTTGAAAGCAGAAAATTCCACTTGCAGCTACTTGTGCTGCTACCTAGTTCTCTCCCAGCGTTCCCTGGAAAGAATTGTGCCGGGGTTTATGCTTCGAGATGCAGAGATGACAGTGGTAGAGGCAGCGGAGAATGGAAATAGAGAGTGCAGCGGACAGTTTCTGGGGCTTGACGTGAGGCAACGGGGAAAGTGCAGTCCAGCAGTGGCTTTTACTTCTGGGGCCTTTTTCTTTGCTAGCAGCTGCTGCAAGTGGGCAAGGGAGCTGCGAGCGTGCAAAAGGTGACGGCACGTCTACGCGAGAAGGAAGCTGCCGAGCCGCAGTGTGTTGTGCTCAGTTTCAAGGCAGCTTGGAGCAGGGGGGTACTTGAAGAACGCCTTCTTTCTGGACGTGTCCTTCTGGGTGTGCTCGAGCTGCATGGACTCTGCAGCGCTGAAGGTGTAAGAAACTGCTTGTGGCCAGCTAGTGTCCAGGAGTGCAAGGGCTGCTCCTTCCTTTCTGAAGCAGTCAGAGCATTCTGAGCTGAATCGGCTTGTGAAGAAGCTCTTGGCTGGACATTTGAAATTCGGTGCACCGAGTACATGAAGCCCGTGCCCAGCTGCTTCGTTCTTGGCCTTCTGCGCTCTGGACAGAAGTGAAGCCCGGCGATGACTTTAACCGTGCAGCAGCTCTTCAGCGTGTGTACTGCACGCATCCACAGTGTGCTCTGCACGGATTTTCCTCTGCTCTCGCTCAGCGAAATGAATCAGGAGAGAAACGCTGGATGGATTAGCCTTTCGCTGGCCGAGGCTCACAGTACAGCACCACACTCTGGGTGACGAGGAGAACAAAGGAAGAACATCTTTTCGCCCTGCCACGTTCTTTTCTGCGAGACGACTATCCGCGTCTTCTCTCCCTGCAAGGCTCGGATGTGCCCGCTGGCACGTGGAACCGAGAAGGCAGGTGCAGAGAGCACGGCGATCTGACGGCGCCGTGCAGCCTGTAAAGGAAAGAGGACTGCCACTGGAATGTGGTGCAAATACAAGTTGCCACGCGTCGGGGGCAAGCTCTGGGCAAACCCGTTGAACTACAAGTGCTCTCTGTGCCAGACGTAGCCGAGAATCTTTCCGTAAAGATGCTGGCTACAAAGCAAAGAGAATGTGGTGCTGCTTCAGCGCTAGAGAGACATTGCATAGCCCAGGCGTGTTTCGGCAGAAGCAGCAGCCTGCAGCATTCGGCTGCCGGCACCGTGCTCTCTGGGCGAGAAGTAGACGGCGGTTCGTCTCCAGCAAAACGAAAGCGCGACCTGCTAGGAACAGCGTAAGAATGAAGGCAGAGCAGCGAGCTGGTGTGTGCGTCGCCCAGGCTGCAAGAGGAAGCGCGTGGCTGCCACTCGCTTGTTTTCGGATTCGAATTAGCAGTTGAAAGCAGAAAATTCCACTTGCAGCTGCTTGTGCTGCTACCTAGTTCTCTCCCAGCGTTCCCTGGAAAGAATTGTGCCGGGGTTTATGCTTCGAGATGCAGAGATGACAGTGGTAGAGGCAGCGGAGAATGGAAATAGAGAGTGCAGCGGACAGTTTCTGGGGCTTGACGTGAGGCAACGGGGAAAGTGCAGTCCAGCAGTGGCTTTTACTTCTGGGGCCTTTTTCTTTGCTAGCAGCTGCTGCAAGTGGGCAAGGGAGCTGCGAGCGTGCAAAAGGTGACGGCACGTCTACGCGAGAAGGAAGCTGCCGAGCCGCAGTGTGTTGTGCTCAGTTTCAAGGCAGCTTGGAGCAGGGGGGTACTTGAAGAACGCCTTCTTTCTGGACGTGTCCTTCTGGGTGTGCTCGAGCTGCATGGACTCTGCAGCGCTGAAGGTGTAAGAAACTGCTTGTGGCCAGCTAGTGTCCAGGAGTGCAAGGGCTGCTCCTTCCTTTCTGAAGCAGTCAGAGCATTCTGAGCTGAATCGGCTTGTGAAGAAGCTCTTGGCTGGACATTTGAAATTCGGTGCACCGAGTACATGAAGCCCGTGCCCAGCTGCTTCGTTCTTGGCCTTCTGCGCTCTGGACAGAAGTGAAGCCCGGCGATGACTTTAACCGTGCAGCAGCTCTTCAGCGTGTGTACTGCACGCATCCACAGTGTGCTCTGCACGGATTTTCCTCTGCTCTCGCTCAGCGAAATGAATCAGGAGAGAAACGCTGGATGGATTAGCCTTTCGCTGGCCGAGGCTCACAGTACAGCACCACACTCTGGGTGACGAGGAGAACAAAGGAAGAACATCTTTTCGCCCTGCCACGTTCTTTTCTGCGAGACGACTATCCGCGTCTTCTCTCCCTGCAAGGCTCGGATGTGCCCGCTGGCACGTGGAACCGAGAAGGCAGGTGCAGAGAGCACGGCGATCTGACGGCGCCGTGCAGCCTGTAAAGGAAAGAGGACTGCCACTGGAATGTGGTGCAAATACAAGTTGCCACGCGTCGGGGGCAAGCTCTGGGCAAACCCGTTGAACTACAAGTGCTCTCTGTGCCAGACGTAGCCGAGAATCTTTCCGTAAAGATGCTGGCTACAAAGCAAAGAGAATGTGGTGCTGCTTCAGCGCTAGAGAGACATTGCATAGCCCAGGCGTGTTTCGGCAGAAGCAGCAGCCTGCAGCATTCGGCTGCCGGCACCGTGCTCTCTGGGCGAGAAGTAGACGGCGGTTCGTCTCCAGCAAAACGAAAGCGCGACCTGCTAGGAACAGCGTAAGAATGAAGGCAGAGCAGCGAGCTGGTGTGTGCGTCGCCCAGGCTGCAAGAGGAAGCGCGTGGCTGCCACTCGCTTGTTTTCGGATTCGAATTAGCAGTTGAAAGCAGAAAATTCCACTTGCAGCTACTTGTGCTGCTACCTAGTTCTCTCCCAGCGTTCCCTGGAAAGAATTGTGCCGGGGTTTATGCTTCGAGATGCAGAGATGACAGTGGTAGAGGCAGCGGAGAATGGAAATAGAGAGTGCAGCGGACAGTTTCTGGGGCTTGACGTGAGGCAACGGGGAAAGTGCAGTCCAGCAGTGGCTTTTACTTCTGGGGCCTTTTTCTTTGCTAGCAGCTGCTGCAAGTGGGCAAGGGAGCTGCGAGCGTGCAAAAGGTGACGGCACGTCTACGCGAGAAGGAAGCTGCCGAGCCGCAGTGTGTTGTGCTCAGTTTCAAGGCAGCTTGGAGCAGGGGGGTACTTGAAGAACGCCTTCTTTCTGGACGTGTCCTTCTGGGTGTGCTCGAGCTGCATGGACTCTGCAGCGCTGAAGGTGTAAGAAACTGCTTGTGGCCAGCTAGTGTCCAGGAGTGCAAGGGCTGCTCCTTCCTTTCTGAAGCAGTCAGAGCATTCTGAGCTGAATCGGCTTGTGAAGAAGCTCTTGGCTGGACATTTGAAATTCGGTGCACCGAGTACATGAAGCCCGTGCCCAGCTGCTTCGTTCTTGGCCTTCTGCGCTCTGGACAGAAGTGAAGCCCGGCGATGACTTTAACCGTGCAGCAGCTCTTCAGCGTGTGTACTGCACGCATCCACAGTGTGCTCTGCACGGATTTTCCTCTGCTCTCGCTCAGCGAAATGAATCAGGAGAGAAACGCTGGATGGATTAGCCTTTCGCTGGCCGAGGCTCACAGTACAGCACCACACTCTGGGTGACGAGGAGAACAAAGGAAGAACATCTTTTCGCCCTGCCACGTTCTTTTCTGCGAGACGACTATCCGCGTCTTCTCTCCCTGCAAGGCTCGGATGTGCCCGCTGGCACGTGGAACCGAGAAGGCAGGTGCAGAGAGCACGGCGATCTGACGGCGCCGTGCAGCCTGTAAAGGAAAGAGGACTGCCACTGGAATGTGGTGCAAATACAAGTTGCCACGCGTCGGGGGCAAGCTCTGGGCAAACCCGTTGAACTACAAGTGCTCTCTGTGCCAGACGTAGCCGAGAATCTTTCCGTAAAGATGCTGGCTACAAAGCAAAGAGAATGTGGTGCTGCTTCAGCGCTAGAGAGACATTGCATAGCCCAGGCGTGTTTCGGCAGAAGCAGCAGCCTGCAGCATTCGGCTGCCGGCACCGTGCTCTCTGGGCGAGAAGTAGACGGCGGTTCGTCTCCAGCAAAACGAAAGCGCGACCTGCTAGGAACAGCGTAAGAATGAAGGCAGAGCAGCGAGCTGGTGTGTGCGTCGCCCAGGCTGCAAGAGGAAGCGCGTGGCTGCCACTCGCTTGTTTTCGGATTCGAATTAGCAGTTGAAAGCAGAAAATTCCACTTGCAGCTGCTTGTGCTGCTACCTAGTTCTCTCCCAGCGTTCCCTGGAAAGAATTGTGCCGGGGTTTATGCTTCGAGATGCAGAGATGACAGTGGTAGAGGCAGCGGAGAATGGAAATAGAGAGTGCAGCGGACAGTTTCTGGGGCTTGACGTGAGGCAACGGGGAAAGTGCAGTCCAGCAGTGGCTTTTACTTCTGGGGCCTTTTTCTTTGCTAGCAGCTGCTGCAAGTGGGCAAGGGAGCTGCGAGCGTGCAAAAGGTGACGGCACGTCTACGCGAGAAGGAAGCTGCCGAGCCGCAGTGTGTTGTGCTCAGTTTCAAGGCAGCTTGGAGCAGGGGGGTACTTGAAGAACGCCTTCTTTCTGGACGTGTCCTTCTGGGTGTGCTCGAGCTGCATGGACTCTGCAGCGCTGAAGGTGTAAGAAACTGCTTGTGGCCAGCTAGTGTCCAGGAGTGCAAGGGCTGCTCCTTCCTTTCTGAAGCAGTCAGAGCATTCTGAGCTGAATCGGCTTGTGAAGAAGCTCTTGGCTGGACATTTGAAATTCGGTGCACCGAGTACATGAAGCCCGTGCCCAGCTGCTTCGTTCTTGGCCTTCTGCGCTCTGGACAGAAGTGAAGCCCGGCGATGACTTTAACCGTGCAGCAGCTCTTCAGCGTGTGTACTGCACGCATCCACAGTGTGCTCTGCACGGATTTTCCTCTGCTCTCGCTCAGCGAAATGAATCAGGAGAGAAACGCTGGATGGATTAGCCTTTCGCTGGCCGAGGCTCACAGTACAGCACCACACTCTGGGTGACGAGGAGAACAAAGGAAGAACATCTTTTCGCCCTGCCACGTTCTTTTCTGCGAGACGACTATCCGCGTCTTCTCTCCCTGCAAGGCTCGGATGTGCCCGCTGGCACGTGGAACCGAGAAGGCAGGTGCAGAGAGCACGGCGATCTGACGGCGCCGTGCAGCCTGTAAAGGAAAGAGGACTGCCACTGGAATGTGGTGCAAATACAAGTTGCCACGCGTCGGGGGCAAGCTCTGGGCAAACCCGTTGAACTACAAGTGCTCTCTGTGCCAGACGTAGCCGAGAATCTTTCCGTAAAGATGCTGGCTACAAAGCAAAGAGAATGTGGTGCTGCTTCAGCGCTAG
The DNA here is from genome assembly GCF_965178545.1 of Coloeus monedula. Lineage (NCBI taxonomy): Eukaryota > Metazoa > Chordata > Aves > Passeriformes > Corvidae > Coloeus > Coloeus monedula. Next base: position 10,655 of record NW_028120393.1, read on the forward strand.
AGAGACATTGCATAGCCCAGGCGTGTTTCGGCAGAAGCAGCAGCCTGCAGCATTCGGCTGCCGGCACCGTGCTCTCTGGGCGAGAAGTAGACGGCGGTTCGTCTCCAGCAAAACGAAAGCGCGACCTGCTAGGAACAGCGTAAGAATGAAGGCAGAGCAGCGAGCTGGTGTGTGCGTGGCCCAGGCTGCAAGAGGAAGCGCGTGGCTGCCACTCGCTTGTTTTCGGATTCGAATTAGCAGTTGAAAGCAGAAAATTCCACTTGCAGCTACTTGTGCTGCTACCTAGTTCTCTCCCAGCGTTCCCTGGAAAGAATTGTGCCGGGGTTTATGCTTCGAGATGCAGAGATGACAGTGGTAGAGGCAGCGGAGAATGGAAATAGAGAGTGCAGCGGACAGTTTCTGGGGCTTGACGTGAGGCAACGGGGAAAGTGCAGTCCAGCAGTGGCTTTTACTTCTGGGGCCTTTTTCTTTGCTAGCAGCTGCTGCAAGTGGGCAAGGGAGCTGCGAGCGTGCAAAAGGTGACGGCACGTCTACGCGAGAAGGAAGCTGCCGAGCCGCAGTGTGTTGTGCTCAGTTTCAAGGCAGCTTGGAGCAGGGGGGTACTTGAAGAACGCCTTCTTTCTGGACGTGTCCTTCTGGGTGTGCTCGAGCTGCATGGACTCTGCAGCGCTGAAGGTGTAAGAAACTGCTTGTGGCCAGCTAGTGTCCAGGAGTGCAAGGGCTGCTCCTTCCTTTCTGAAGCAGTCAGAGCATTCTGAGCTGAATCGGCTTGTGAAGAAGCTCTTGGCTGGACATTTGAAATTCGGTGCACCGAGTACATGAAGCCCGTGCCCAGCTGCTTCGTTCTTGGCCTTCTGCGCTCTGGACAGAAGTGAAGCCCGGCGATGACTTTAACCGTGCAGCAGCTCTTCAGCGTGTGTACTGCACGCATCCACAGTGTGCTCTGCACGGATTTTCCTCTGCTCTCGCTCAGCGAAATGAATCAGGAGAGAAACGCTGGATGGATTAGCCTTTCGCTGGCCGAGGCTCACAGTACAGCACCACACTCTGGGTGACGAGGAGAACAAAGGAAGAACATCTTTTCGCCCTGCCACGTTCTTTTCTGCGAGACGACTATCCGCGTCTTCTCTCCCTGCAAGGCTCGGATGTGCCCGCTGGCACGTGGAACCGAGAAGGCAGGTGCAGAGAGCACGGCGATCTGACGGCGCCGTGCAGCCTGTAAAGGAAAGAGGACTGCCACTGGAATGTGGTGCAAATACAAGTTGCCACGCGTCGGGGGCAAGCTCTGGGCAAACCCGTTGAACTACAAGTGCTCTCTGTGCCAGACGTAGCCGAGAATCTTTCCGTAAAGATGCTGGCTACAAAGCAAAGAGAATGTGGTGCTGCTTCAGCGCTAGAGAGACATTGCATAGCCCAGGCGTGTTTCGGCAGAAGCAGCAGCCTGCAGCATTCGGCTGCCGGCACCGTGCTCTCTGGGCGAGAAGTAGACGGCGGTTCGTCTCCAGCAAAACGAAAGCGCGACCTGCTAGGAACAGCGTAAGAATGAAGGCAGAGCAGCGAGCTGGTGTGTGCGTCGCCCAGGCTGCAAGAGGAAGCGCGTGGCTGCCACTCGCTTGTTTTCGGATTCGAATTAGCAGTTGAAAGCAGAAAATTCCACTTGCAGCTACTTGTGCTGCTACCTAGTTCTCTCCCAGCGTTCCCTGGAAAGAATTGTGCCGGGGTTTATGCTTCGAGATGCAGAGATGACAGTGGTAGAGGCAGCGGAGAATGGAAATAGAGAGTGCAGCGGACAGTTTCTGGGGCTTGACGTGAGGCAACGGGGAAAGTGCAGTCCAGCAGTGGCTTTTACTTCTGGGGCCTTTTTCTTTGCTAGCAGCTGCTGCAAGTGGGCAAGGGAGCTGCGAGCGTGCAAAAGGTGACGGCACGTCTACGCGAGAAGGAAGCTGCCGAGCCGCAGTGTGTTGTGCTCAGTTTCAAGGCAGCTTGGAGCAGGGGGGTACTTGAAGAACGCCTTCTTTCTGGACGTGTCCTTCTGGGTGTGCTCGAGCTGCATGGACTCTGCAGCGCTGAAGGTGTAAGAAACTGCTTGTGGCCAGCTAGTGTCCAGGAGTGCAAGGGCTGCTCCTTCCTTTCTGAAGCAGTCAGAGCATTCTGAGCTGAATCGGCTTGTGAAGAAGCTCTTGGCTGGACATTTGAAATTCGGTGCACCGAGTACATGAAGCCCGTGCCCAGCTGCTTCGTTCTTGGCCTTCTGCGCTCTGGACAGAAGTGAAGCCCGGCGATGACTTTAACCGTGCAGCAGCTCTTCAGCGTGTGTACTGCACGCATCCACAGTGTGCTCTGCACGGATTTTCCTCTGCTCTCGCTCAGCGAAATGAATCAGGAGAGAAACGCTGGATGGATTAGCCTTTCGCTGGCCGAGGCTCACAGTACAGCACCACACTCTGGGTGACGAGGAGAACAAAGGAAGAACATCTTTTCGCCCTGCCACGTTCTTTTCTGCGAGACGACTATCCGCGTCTTCTCTCCCTGCAAGGCTCGGATGTGCCCGCTGGCACGTGGAACCGAGAAGGCAGGTGCAGAGAGCACGGCGATCTGACGGCGCCGTGCAGCCTGTAAAGGAAAGAGGACTGCCACTGGAATGTGGTGCAAATACAAGTTGCCACGCGTCGGGGGCAAGCTCTGGGCAAACCCGTTGAACTACAAGTGCTCTCTGTGCCAGACGTAGCCGAGAATCTTTCCGTAAAGATGCTGGCTACAAAGCAAAGAGAATGTGGTGCTGCTTCAGCGCTAGAGAGACATTGCATAGCCCAGGCGTGTTTCGGCAGAAGCAGCAGCCTGCAGCATTCGGCTGCCGGCACCGTGCTCTCTGGGCGAGAAGTAGACGGCGGTTCGTCTCCAGCAAAACGAAAGCGCGACCTGCTAGGAACAGCGTAAGAATGAAGGCAGAGCAGCGAGCTGGTGTGTGCGTCGCCCAGGCTGCAAGAGGAAGCGCGTGGCTGCCACTCGCTTGTTTTCGGATTCGAATTAGCAGTTGAAAGCAGAAAATTCCACTTGCAGCTACTTGTGCTGCTACCTAGTTCTCTCCCAGCGTTCCCTGGAAAGAATTGTGCCGGGGTTTATGCTTCGAGATGCAGAGATGACAGTGGTAGAGGCAGCGGAGAATGGAAATAGAGAGTGCAGCGGACAGTTTCTGGGGCTTGACGTGAGGCAACGGGGAAAGTGCAGTCCAGCAGTGGCTTTTACTTCTGGGGCCTTTTTCTTTGCTAGCAGCTGCTGCAAGTGGGCAAGGGAGCTGCGAGCGTGCAAAAGGTGACGGCACGTCTACGCGAGAAGGAAGCTGCCGAGCCGCAGTGTGTTGTGCTCAGTTTCAAGGCAGCTTGGAGCAGGGGGGTACTTGAAGAACGCCTTCTTTCTGGACGTGTCCTTCTGGGTGTGCTCGAGCTGCATGGACTCTGCAGCGCTGAAGGTGTAAGAAACTGCTTGTGGCCAGCTAGTGTCCAGGAGTGCAAGGGCTGCTCCTTCCTTTCTGAAGCAGTCAGAGCATTCTGAGCTGAATCGGCTTGTGAAGAAGCTCTTGGCTGGACATTTGAAATTCGGTGCACCGAGTACATGAAGCCCGTGCCCAGCTGCTTCGTTCTTGGCCTTCTGCGCTCTGGACAGAAGTGAAGCCCGGCGATGACTTTAACCGTGCAGCAGCTCTTCAGCGTGTGTACTGCACGCATCCACAGTGTGCTCTGCACGGATTTTCCTCTGCTCTCGCTCAGCGAAATGAATCAGGAGAGAAACGCTGGATGGATTAGCCTTTCGCTGGCCGAGGCTCACAGTACAGCACCACACTCTGGGTGACGAGGAGAACAAAGGAAGAACATCTTTTCGCCCTGCCACGTTCTTTTCTGCGAGACGACTATCCGCGTCTTCTCTCCCTGCAAGGCTCGGATGTGCCCGCTGGCACGTGGAACCGAGAAGGCAGGTGCAGAGAGCACGGCGATCTGACGGCGCCGTGCAGCCTGTAAAGGAAAGAGGACTGCCACTGGAATGTGGTGCAAATACAAGTTGCCACGCGTCGGGGGCAAGCTCTGGGCAAACCCGTTGAACTACAAGTGCTCTCTGTGCCAGACGTAGCCGAGAATCTTTCCGTAAAGATGCTGGCTACAAAGCAAAGAGAATGTGGTGCTGCTTCAGCGCTAGAGAGACATTGCATAGCCCAGGCGTGTTTCGGCAGAAGCAGCAGCCTGCAGCATTCGGCTGCCGGCACCGTGCTCTCTGGGCGAGAAGTAGACGGCGGTTCGTCTCCAGCAAAACGAAAGCGCGACCTGCTAGGAACAGCGTAAGAATGAAGGCAGAGCGGCGAGCTGGTGTGTGCGTCGCCCAGGCTGCAAGAGGAAGCGCGTGGCTGCCACTCGCTTGTTTTCGGATTCGAATTAGCAGTTGAAAGCAGAAAATTCCACTTGCAGCTACTTGTGCTGCTACCTAGTTCTCTCCCAGCGTTCCCTGGAAAGAATTGTGCCGGGGTTTATGCTTCGAGATGCAGAGATGACAGTGGTAGAGGCAGCGGAGAATGGAAATAGAGAGTGCAGCGGACAGTTTCTGGGGCTTGACGTGAGGCAACGGGGAAAGTGCAGTCCAGCAGTGGCTTTTACTTCTGGGGCCTTTTTCTTTGCTAGCAGCTGCTGCAAGTGGGCAAGGGAGCTGCGAGCGTGCAAAAGGTGACGGCACGTCTACGCGAGAAGGAAGCTGCCGAGCCGCAGTGTGTTGTGCTCAGTTTCAAGGCAGCTTGGAGCAGGGGGGTACTTGAAGAACGCCTTCTTTCTGGACGTGTCCTTCTGGGTGTGCTCGAGCTGCATGGACTCTGCAGCGCTGAAGGTGTAAGAAACTGCTTGTGGCCAGCTAGTGTCCAGGAGTGCAAGGGCTGCTCCTTCCTTTCTGAAGCAGTCAGAGCATTCTGAGCTGAATCGGCTTGTGAAGAAGCTCTTGGCTGGACATTTGAAATTCGGTGCACCGAGTACATGAAGCCCGTGCCCAGCTGCTTCGTTCTTGGCCTTCTGCGCTCTGGACAGAAGTGAAGCCCGGCGATGACTTTAACCGTGCAGCAGCTCTTCAGCGTGTGTACTGCACGCATCCACAGTGTGCTCTGCACGGATTTTCCTCTGCTCTCGCTCAGCGAAATGAATCAGGAGAGAAACGCTGGATGGATTAGCCTTTCGCTGGCCGAGGCTCACAGTACAGCACCACACTCTGGGTGACGAGGAGAACAAAGGAAGAACATCTTTTCGCCCTGCCACGTTCTTTTCTGCGAGACGACTATCCGCGTCTTCTCTCCCTGCAAGGCTCGGATGTGCCCGCTGGCACGTGGAACCGAGAAGGCAGGTGCAGAGAGCACGGCGATCTGACGGCGCCGTGCAGCCTGTAAAGGAAAGAGGACTGCCACTGGAATGTGGTGCAAATACAAGTTGCCACGCGTCGGGGGCAAGCTCTGGGCAAACCCGTTGAACTACAAGTGCTCTCTGTGCCAGACGTAGCCGAGAATCTTTCCGTAAAGATGCTGGCTACAAAGCAAAGAGAATGTGGTGCTGCTTCAGCGCTAGAGAGACATTGCATAGCCCAGGCGTGTTTCGGCAGAAGCAGCAGCCTGCAGCATTCGGCTGCCGGCACCGTGCTCTCTGGGCGAGAAGTAGACGGCGGTTCGTCTCCAGCAAAACGAAAGCGCGACCTGCTAGGAACAGCGTAAGAATGAAGGCAGAGCAGCGAGCTGGTGTGTGCGTCGCCCAGGCTGCAAGAGGAAGCGCGTGGCTGCCACTCGCTTGTTTTCGGATTCGAATTAGCAGTTGAAAGCAGAAAATTCCACTTGCAGCTGCTTGTGCTGCTACCTAGTTCTCTCCCAGCGTTCCCTGGAAAGAATTGTGCCGGGGTTTATGCTTCGAGATGCAGAGATGACAGTGGTAGAGGCAGCGGAGAATGGAAATAGAGAGTGCAGCGGACAGTTTCTGGGGCTTGACGTGAGGCAACGGGGAAAGTGCAGTCCAGCAGTGGCTTTTACTTCTGGGGCCTTTTTCTTTGCTAGCAGCTGCTGCAAGTGGGCAAGGGAGCTGCGAGCGTGCAAAAGGTGACGGCACGTCTACGCGAGAAGGAAGCTGCCGAGCCGCAGTGTGTTGTGCTCAGTTTCAAGGCAGCTTGGAGCAGGGGGGTACTTGAAGAACGCCTTCTTTCTGGACGTGTCCTTCTGGGTGTGCTCGAGCTGCATGGACTCTGCAGCGCTGAAGGTGTAAGAAACTGCTTGTGGCCAGCTAGTGTCCAGGAGTGCAAGGGCTGCTCCTTCCTTTCTGAAGCAGTCAGAGCATTCTGAGCTGAATCGGCTTGTGAAGAAGCTCTTGGCTGGACATTTGAAATTCGGTGCACCGAGTACATGAAGCCCGTGCCCAGCTGCTTCGTTCTTGGCCTTCTGCGCTCTGGACAGAAGTGAAGCCCGGCGATGACTTTAACCGTGCAGCAGCTCTTCAGCGTGTGTACTGCACGCATCCACAGTGTGCTCTGCACGGATTTTCCTCTGCTCTCGCTCAGCGAAATGAATCAGGAGAGAAACGCTGGATGGATTAGCCTTTCGCTGGCCGAGGCTCACAGTACAGCACCACACTCTGGGTGACGAGGAGAACAAAGGAAGAACATCTTTTCGCCCTGCCACGTTCTTTTCTGCGAGACGACTATCCGCGTCTTCTCTCCCTGCAAGGCTCGGATGTGCCCGCTGGCACGTGGAACCGAGAAGGCAGGTGCAGAGAGCACGGCGATCTGACGGCGCCGTGCAGCCTGTAAAGGAAAGAGGACTGCCACTGGAATGTGGTGCAAATACAAGTTGCCACGCGTCGGGGGCAAGCTCTGGGCAAACCCGTTGAACTACAAGTGCTCTCTGTGCCAGACGTAGCCGAGAATCTTTCCGTAAAGATGCTGGCTACAAAGCAAAGAGAATGTGGTGCTGCTTCAGCGCTAGAGAGACATTGCATAGCCCAGGCGTGTTTCGGCAGAAGCAGCAGCCTGCAGCATTCGGCTGCCGGCACCGTGCTCTCTGGGCGAGAAGTAGACGGCGGTTCGTCTCCAGCAAAACGAAAGCGCGACCTGCTAGGAACAGCGTAAGAATGAAGGCAGAGCAGCGAGCTGGTGTGTGCGTCGCCCAGGCTGCAAGAGGAAGCGCGTGGCTGCCACTCGCTTGTTTTCGGATTCGAATTAGCAGTTGAAAGCAGAAAATTCCACTTGCAGCTACTTGTGCTGCTACCTAGTTCTCTCCCAGCGTTCCCTGGAAAGAATTGTGCCGGGGTTTATGCTTCGAGATGCAGAGATGACAGTGGTAGAGGCAGCGGAGAATGGAAATAGAGAGTGCAGCGGACAGTTTCTGGGGCTTGACGTGAGGCAACGGGGAAAGTGCAGTCCAGCAGTGGCTTTTACTTCTGGGGCCTTTTTCTTTGCTAGCAGCTGCTGCAAGTGGGCAAGGGAGCTGCGAGCGTGCAAAAGGTGACGGCACGTCTACGCGAGAAGGAAGCTGCCGAGCCGCAGTGTGTTGTGCTCAGTTTCAAGGCAGCTTGGAGCAGGGGGGTACTTGAAGAACGCCTTCTTTCTGGACGTGTCCTTCTGGGTGTGCTCGAGCTGCATGGACTCTGCAGCGCTGAAGGTGTAAGAAACTGCTTGTGGCCAGCTAGTGTCCAGGAGTGCAAGGGCTGCTCCTTCCTTTCTGAAGCAGTCAGAGCATTCTGAGCTGAATCGGCTTGTGAAGAAGCTCTTGGCTGGACATTTGAAATTCGGTGCACCGAGTACATGAAGCCCGTGCCCAGCTGCTTCGTTCTTGGCCTTCTGCGCTCTGGACAGAAGTGAAGCCCGGCGATGACTTTAACCGTGCAGCAGCTCTTCAGCGTGTGTACTGCACGCATCCACAGTGTGCTCTGCACGGATTTTCCTCTGCTCTCGCTCAGCGAAATGAATCAGGAGAGAAACGCTGGATGGATTAGCCTTTCGCTGGCCGAGGCTCACAGTACAGCACCACACTCTGGGTGACGAGGAGAACAAAGGAAGAACATCTTTTCGCCCTGCCACGTTCTTTTCTGCGAGACGACTATCCGCGTCTTCTCTCCCTGCAAGGCTCGGATGTGCCCGCTGGCACGTGGAACCGAGAAGGCAGGTGCAGAGAGCACGGCGATCTGACGGCGCCGTGCAGCCTGTAAAGGAAAGAGGACTGCCACTGGAATGTGGTGCAAATACAAGTTGCCACGCGTCGGGGGCAAGCTCTGGGCAAACCCGTTGAACTACAAGTGCTCTCTGTGCCAGACGTAGCCGAGAATCTTTCCGTAAAGATGCTGGCTACAAAGCAAAGAGAATGTGGTGCTGCTTCAGCGCTAGAGAGACATTGCATAGCCCAGGCGTGTTTCGGCAGAAGCAGCAGCCTGCAGCATTCGGCTGCCGGCACCGTGCTCTCTGGGCGAGAAGTAGACGGCGGTTCGTCTCCAGCAAAACGAAAGCGCGACCTGCTAGGAACAGCGTAAGAATGAAGGCAGAGCAGCGAGCTGGTGTGTGCGTCGCCCAGGCTGCAAGAGGAAGCGCGTGGCTGCCACTCGCTTGTTTTCGGATTCGAATTAGCAGTTGAAAGCAGAAAATTCCACTTGCAGCTGCTTGTGCTGCTACCTAGTTCTCTCCCAGCGTTCCCTGGAAAGAATTGTGCCGGGGTTTATGCTTCGAGATGCAGAGATGACAGTGGTAGAGGCAGCGGAGAATGGAAATAGAGAGTGCAGCGGACAGTTTCTGGGGCTTGACGTGAGGCAACGGGGAAAGTGCAGTCCAGCAGTGGCTTTTACTTCTGGGGCCTTTTTCTTTGCTAGCAGCTGCTGCAAGTGGGCAAGGGAGCTGCGAGCGTGCAAAAGGTGACGGCACGTCTACGCGAGAAGGAAGCTGCCGAGCCGCAGTGTGTTGTGCTCAGTTTCAAGGCAGCTTGGAGCAGGGGGGTACTTGAAGAACGCCTTCTTTCTGGACGTGTCCTTCTGGGTGTGCTCGAGCTGCATGGACTCTGCAGCGCTGAAGGTGTAAGAAACTGCTTGTGGCCAGCTAGTGTCCAGGAGTGCAAGGGCTGCTCCTTCCTTTCTGAAGCAGTCAGAGCATTCTGAGCTGAATCGGCTTGTGAAGAAGCTCTTGGCTGGACATTTGAAATTCGGTGCACCGAGTACATGAAGCCCGTGCCCAGCTGCTTCGTTCTTGGCCTTCTGCGCTCTGGACAGAAGTGAAGCCCGGCGATGACTTTAACCGTGCAGCAGCTCTTCAGCGTGTGTACTGCACGCATCCACAGTGTGCTCTGCACGGATTTTCCTCTGCTCTCGCTCAGCGAAATGAATCAGGAGAGAAACGCTGGATGGATTAGCCTTTCGCTGGCCGAGGCTCACAGTACAGCACCACACTCTGGGTGACGAGGAGAACAAAGGAAGAACATCTTTTCGCCCTGCCACGTTCTTTTCTGCGAGACGACTATCCGCGTCTTCTCTCCCTGCAAGGCTCGGATGTGCCCGCTGGCACGTGGAACCGAGAAGGCAGGTGCAGAGAGCACGGCGATCTGACGGCGCCGTGCAGCCTGTAAAGGAAAGAGGACTGCCACTGGAATGTGGTGCAAATACAAGTTGCCACGCGTCGGGGGCAAGCTCTGGGCAAACCCGTTGAACTACAAGTGCTCTCTGTGCCAGACGTAGCCGAGAATCTTTCCGTAAAGATGCTGGCTACAAAGCAAAGAGAATGTGGTGCTGCTTCAGCGCTAGAGAGACATTGCATAGCCCAGGCGTGTTTCGGCAGAAGCAGCAGCCTGCAGCATTCGGCTGCCGGCACCGTGCTCTCTGGGCGAGAAGTAGACGGCGGTTCGTCTCCAGCAAAACGAAAGCGCGACCTGCTAGGAACAGCGTAAGAATGAAGGCAGAGCAGCGAGCTGGTGTGTGCGTCGCCCAGGCTGCAAGAGGAAGCGCGTGGCTGCCACTCGCTTGTTTTCGGATTCGAATTAGCAGTTGAAAGCAGAAAATTCCACTTGCAGCTACTTGTGCTGCTACCTAGTTCTCTCCCAGCGTTCCCTGGAAAGAATTGTGCCGGGGTTTATGCTTCGAGATGCAGAGATGACAGTGGTAGAGGCAGCGGAGAATGGAAATAGAGAGTGCAGCGGACAGTTTCTGGGGCTTGACGTGAGGCAACGGGGAAAGTGCAGTCCAGCAGTGGCTTTTACTTCTGGGGCCTTTTTCTTTGCTAGCAGCTGCTGCAAGTGGGCAAGGGAGCTGCGAGCGTGCAAAAGGTGACGGCACGTCTACGCGAGAAGGAAGCTGCCGAGCCGCAGTGTGTTGTGCTCAGTTTCAAGGCAGCTTGGAGCAGGGGGGTACTTGAAGAACGCCTTCTTTCTGGACGTGTCCTTCTGGGTGTGCTCGAGCTGCATGGACTCTGCAGCGCTGAAGGTGTAAGAAACTGCTTGTGGCCAGCTAGTGTCCAGGAGTGCAAGGGCTGCTCCTTCCTTTCTGAAGCAGTCAGAGCATTCTGAGCTGAATCGGCTTGTGAAGAAGCTCTTGGCTGGACATTTGAAATTCGGTGCACCGAGTACATGAAGCCCGTGCCCAGCTGCTTCGTTCTTGGCCTTCTGCGCTCTGGACAGAAGTGAAGCCCGGCGATGACTTTAACCGTGCAGCAGCTCTTCAGCGTGTGTACTGCACGCATCCACAGTGTGCTCTGCACGGATTTTCCTCTGCTCTCGCTCAGCGAAATGAATCAGGAGAGAAACGCTGGATGGATTAGCCTTTCGCTGGCCGAGGCTCACAGTACAGCACCACACTCTGGGTGACGAGGAGAACAAAGGAAGAACATCTTTTCGCCCTGCCACGTTCTTTTCTGCGAGACGACTATCCGCGTCTTCTCTCCCTGCAAGGCTCGGATGTGCCCGCTGGCACGTGGAACCGAGAAGGCAGGTGCAGAGAGCACGGCGATCTGACGGCGCCGTGCAGCCTGTAAAGGAAAGAGGACTGCCACTGGAATGTGGTGCAAATACAAGTTGCCACGCGTCGGGGGCAAGCTCTGGGCAAACCCGTTGAACTACAAGTGCTCTCTGTGCCAGACGTAGCCGAGAATCTTTCCGTAAAGATGCTGGCTACAAAGCAAAGAGAATGTGGTGCTGCTTCAGCGCTAGAGAGACATTGCATAGCCCAGGCGTGTTTCGGCAGAAGCAGCAGCCTGCAGCATTCGGCTGCCGGCACCGTGCTCTCTGGGCGAGAAGTAGACGGCGGTTCGTCTCCAGCAAAACGAAAGCGCGACCTGCTAGGAACAGCGTAAGAATGAAGGCAGAGCAGCGAGCTGGTGTGTGCGTCGCCCAGGCTGCAAGAGGAAGCGCGTGGCTGCCACTCGCTTGTTTTCGGATTCGAATTAGCAGTTGAAAGCAGAAAATTCCACTTGCAGCTGCTTGTGCTGCTACCTAGTTCTCTCCCAGCGTTCCCTGGAAAGAATTGTGCCGGGGTTTATGCTTCGAGATGCAGAGATGACAGTGGTAGAGGCAGCGGAGAATGGAAATAGAGAGTGCAGCGGACAGTTTCTGGGGCTTGACGTGAGGCAACGGGGAAAGTGCAGTCCAGCAGTGGCTTTTACTTCTGGGGCCTTTTTCTTTGCTAGCAGCTGCTGCAAGTGGGCAAGGGAGCTGCGAGCGTGCAAAAGGTGACGGCACGTCTACGCGAGAAGGAAGCTGCCGAGCCGCAGTGTGTTGTGCTCAGTTTCAAGGCAGCTTGGAGCAGGGGGGTACTTGAAGAACGCCTTCTTTCTGGACGTGTCCTTCTGGGTGTGCTCGAGCTGCATGGACTCTGCAGCGCTGAAGGTGTAAGAAACTGCTTGTGGCCAGCTAGTGTCCAGGAGTGCAAGGGCTGCTCCTTCCTTTCTGAAGCAGTCAGAGCATTCTGAGCTGAATCGGCTTGTGAAGAAGCTCTTGGCTGGACATTTGAAATTCGGTGCACCGAGTACATGAAGCCCGTGCCCAGCTGCTTCGTTCTTGGCCTTCTGCGCTCTGGACAGAAGTGAAGCCCGGCGATGACTTTAACCGTGCAGCAGCTCTTCAGCGTGTGTACTGCACGCATCCACAGTGTGCTCTGCACGGATTTTCCTCTGCTCTCGCTCAGCGAAATGAATCAGGAGAGAAACGCTGGATGGATTAGCCTTTCGCTGGCCGAGGCTCACAGTACAGCACCACACTCTGGGTGACGAGGAGAACAAAGGAAGAACATCTTTTCGCCCTGCCACGTTCTTTTCTGCGAGACGACTATCCGCGTCTTCTCTCCCTGCAAGGCTCGGATGTGCCCGCTGGCACGTGGAACCGAGAAGGCAGGTGCAGAGAGCACGGCGATCTGACGGCGCCGTGCAGCCTGTAAAGGAAAGAGGACTGCCACTGGAATGTGGTGCAAATACAAGTTGCCACGCGTCGGGGGCAAGCTCTGGGCAAACCCGTTGAACTACAAGTGCTCTCTGTGCCAGACGTAGCCGAGAATCTTTCCGTAAAGATGCTGGCTACAAAGCAAAGAGAATGTGGTGCTGCTTCAGCGCTAGAGAGACATTGCATAGCCCAGGCGTGTTTCGGCAGAAGCAGCAGCCTGCAGCATTCGGCTGCCGGCACCGTGCTCTCTGGGCGAGAAGTAGACGGCGGTTCGTCTCCAGCAAAACGAAAGCGCGACCTGCTAGGAACAGCGTAAGAATGAAGGCAGAGCAGCGAGCTGGTGTGTGCGTCGCCCAGGCTGCAAGAGGAAGCGCGTGGCTGCCACTCGCTTGTTTTCGGATTCGAATTAGCAGTTGAAAGCAGAAAATTCCACTTGCAGCTACTTGTGCTGCTACCTAGTTCTCTCCCAGCGTTCCCTGGAAAGAATTGTGCCGGGGTTTATGCTTCGAGATGCAGAGATGACAGTGGTAGAGGCAGCGGAGAATGGAAATAGAGAGTGCAGCGGACAGTTTCTGGGGCTTGACGTGAGGCAACGGGGAAAGTGCAGTCCAGCAGTGGCTTTTACTTCTGGGGCCTTTTTCTTTGCTAGCAGCTGCTGCAAGTGGGCAAGGGAGCTGCGAGCGTGCAAAAGGTGACGGCACGTCTACGCGAGAAGGAAGCTGCCGAGCCGCAGTGTGTTGTGCTCAGTTTCAAGGCAGCTTGGAGCAGGGGGGTACTTGAAGAACGCCTTCTTTCTGGACGTGTCCTTCTGGGTGTGCTCGAGCTGCATGGACTCTGCAGCGCTGAAGGTGTAAGAAACTGCTTGTGGCCAGCTAGTGTCCAGGAGTGCAAGGGCTGCTCCTTCCTTTCTGAAGCAGTCAGAGCATTCTGAGCTGAATCGGCTTGTGAAGAAGCTCTTGGCTGGACATTTGAAATTCGGTGCACCGAGTACATGAAGCCCGTGCCCAGCTGCTTCGTTCTTGGCCTTCTGCGCTCTGGACAGAAGTGAAGCCCGGCGATGACTTTAACCGTGCAGCAGCTCTTCAGCGTGTGTACTGCACGCATCCACAGTGTGCTCTGCACGGATTTTCCTCTGCTCTCGCTCAGCGAAATGAATCAGGAGAGAAACGCTGGATGGATTAGCCTTTCGCTGGCCGAGGCTCACAGTACAGCACCACACTCTGGGTGACGAGGAGAACAAAGGAAGAACATCTTTTCGCCCTGCCACGTTCTTTTCTGCGAGACGACTATCCGCGTCTTCTCTCCCTGCAAGGCTCGGATGTGCCCGCTGGCACGTGGAACCGAGAAGGCAGGTGCAGAGAGCACGGCGATCTGACGGCGCCGTGCAGCCTGTAAAGGAAAGAGGACTGCCACTGGAATGTGGTGCAAATACAAGTTGCCACGCGTCGGGGGCAAGCTCTGGGCAAACCCGTTGAACTACAAGTGCTCTCTGTGCCAGACGTAGCCGAGAATCTTTCCGTAAAGATGCTGGCTGCAAAGCAAAGAGAATGTGGTGCTGCTTCAGCGCTAGAGAGACATTGCATAGCCCAGGCGTGTTTCGGCAGAAGCAGCAGCCTGCAGCATTCGGCTGCCGGCACCGTGCTCTCTGGGCGAGAAGTAGACGGCGGTTCGTCTCCAGCAAAACGAAAGCGCGACCTGCTAGGAACAGCGTAAGAATGAAGGCAGAGCAGCGAGCTGGTGTGTGCGTCGCCCAGGCTGCAAGAGGAAGCGCGTGGCTGCCACTCGCTTGTTTTCGGATTCGAATTAGCAGTTGAAAGCAGAAAATTCCACTTGCAGCTACTTGTGCTGCTACCTAGTTCTCTCCCAGCGTTCCCTGGAAAGAATTGTGCCGGGGTTTATGCTTCGAGATGCAGAGATGACAGTGGTAGAGGCAGCGGAGAATGGAAATAGAGAGTGCAGCGGACAGTTTCTGGGGCTTGACGTGAGGCAACGGGGAAAGTGCAGTCCAGCAGTGGCTTTTACTTCTGGGGCCTTTTTCTTTGCTAGCAGCTGCTGCAAGTGGGCAAGGGAGCTGCGAGCGTGCAAAAGGTGACGGCACGTCTACGCGAGAAGGAAGCTGCCGAGCCGCAGTGTGTTGTGCTCAGTTTCAAGGCAGCTTGGAGCAGGGGGGTACTTGAAGAACGCCTTCTTTCTGGACGTGTCCTTCTGGGTGTGCTCGAGCTGCATGGACTCTGCAGCGCTGAAGGTGTAAGAAACTGCTTGTGGCCAGCTAGTGTCCAGGAGTGCAAGGGCTGCTCCTTCCTTTCTGAAGCAGTCAGAGCATTCTGAGCTGAATCGGCTTGTGAAGAAGCTCTTGGCTGGACATTTGAAATTCGGTGCACCGAGTACATGAAGCCCGTGCCCAGCTGCTTCGTTCTTGGCCTTCTGCGCTCTGGACAGAAGTGAAGCCCGGCGATGACTTTAACCGTGCAGCAGCTCTTCAGCGTGTGTACTGCACGCATCCACAGTGTGCTCTGCACGGATTTTCCTCTGCTCTCGCTCAGCGAAATGAATCAGGAGAGAAACGCTGGATGGATTAGCCTTTCGCTGGCCGAGGCTCACAGTACAGCACCACACTCTGGGTGACGAGGAGAACAAAGGAAGAACATCTTTTCGCCCTGCCACGTTCTTTTCTGCGAGACGACTATCCGCGTCTTCTCTCCCTGCAAGGCTCGGATGTGCCCGCTGGCACGTGGAACCGAGAAGGCAGGTGCAGAGAGCACGGCGATCTGACGGCGCCGTGCAGCCTGTAAAGGAAAGAGGACTGCCACTGGAATGTGGTGCAAATACAAGTTGCCACGCGTCGGGGGCAAGCTCTGGGCAAACCCGTTGAACTACAAGTGCTCTCTGTGCCAGACGTAGCCGAGAATCTTTCCGTAAAGATGCTGGCTACAAAGCAAAGAGAATGTGGTGCTGCTTCAGCGCTAGAGAGACATTGCATAGCCCAGGCGTGTTTCGGCAGAAGCAGCAGCCTGCAGCATTCGGCTGCCGGCACCGTGCTCTCTGGGCGAGAAGTAGACGGCGGTTCGTCTCCAGCAAAACGAAAGCGCGACCTGCTAGGAACAGCGTAAGAATGAAGGCAGAGCAGCGAGCTGGTGTGTGCGTCGCCCAGGCTGCAAGAGGAAGCGCGTGGCTGCCACTCGCTTGTTTTCGGATTCGAATTAGCAGTTGAAAGCAGAAAATTCCACTTGCAGCTACTTGTGCTGCTACCTAGTTCTCTCCCAGCGTTCCCTGGAAAGAATTGTGCCGGGGTTTATGCTTCGAGATGCAGAGATGACAGTGGTAGAGGCAGCGGAGAATGGAAATAGAGAGTGCAGCGGACAGTTTCTGGGGCTTGACGTGAGGCAACGGGGAAAGTGCAGTCCAGCAGTGGCTTTTACTTCTGGGGCCTTTTTCTTTGCTAGCAGCTGCTGCAAGTGGGCAAGGGAGCTGCGAGCGTGCAAAAGGTGACGGCACGTCTACGCGAGAAGGAAGCTGCCGAGCCGCAGTGTGTTGTGCTCAGTTTCAAGGCAGCTTGGAGCAGGGGGGTACTTGAAGAACGCCTTCTTTCTGGACGTGTCCTTCTGGGTGTGCTCGAGCTGCATGGACTCTGCAGCGCTGAAGGTGTAAGAAACTGCTTGTGGCCAGCTAGTGTCCAGGAGTGCAAGGGCTGCTCCTTCCTTTCTGAAGCAGTCAGAGCATTCTGAGCTGAATCGGCTTGTGAAGAAGCTCTTGGCTGGACATTTGAAATTCGGTGCACCGAGTACATGAAGCCCGTGCCCAGCTGCTTCGTTCTTGGCCTTCTGCGCTCTGGACAGAAGTGAAGCCCGGCGATGACTTTAACCGTGCAGCAGCTCTTCAGCGTGTGTACTGCACGCATCCACAGTGTGCTCTGCACGGATTTTCCTCTGCTCTCGCTCAGCGAAATGAATCAGGAGAGAAACGCTGGATGGATTAGCCTTTCGCTGGCCGAGGCTCACAGTACAGCACCACACTCTGGGTGACGAGGAGAACAAAGGAAGAACATCTTTTCGCCCTGCCACGTTCTTTTCTGCGAGACGACTATCCGCGTCTTCTCTCCCTGCAAGGCTCGGATGTGCCCGCTGGCACGTGGAACCGAGAAGGCAGGTGCAGAGAGCACGGCGATCTGACGGCGCCGTGCAGCCTGTAAAGGAAAGAGGACTGCCACTGGAATGTGGTGCAAATACAAGTTGCCACGCGTCGGGGGCAAGCTCTGGGCAAACCCGTTGAACTACAAGTGCTCTCTGTGCCAGACGTAGCCGAGAATCTTTCCGTAAAGATGCTGGCTACAAAGCAAAGAGAATGTGGTGCTGCTTCAGCGCTAGAGAGACATTGCATAGCCCAGGCGTGTTTCGGCAGAAGCAGCAGCCTGCAGCATTCGGCTGCCGGCACCGTGCTCTCTGGGCGAGAAGTAGACGGCGGTTCGTCTCCAGCAAAACGAAAGCGCGACCTGCTAGGAACAGCGTAAGAATGAAGGCAGAGCAGCGAGCTGGTGTGTGCGTCGCCCAGGCTGCAAGAGGAAGCGCGTGGCTGCCACTCGCTTGTTTTCGGATTCGAATTAGCAGTTGAAAGCAGAAAATTCCACTTGCAGCTACTTGTGCTGCTACCTAGTTCTCTCCCAGCGTTCCCTGGAAAGAATTGTGCCGGGGTTTATGCTTCGAGATGCAGAGATGACAGTGGTAGAGGCAGCGGAGAATGGAAATAGAGAGTGCAGCGGACAGTTTCTGGGGCTTGACGTGAGGCAACGGGGAAAGTGCAGTCCAGCAGTGGCTTTTACTTCTGGGGCCTTTTTCTTTGCTAGCAGCTGCTGCAAGTGGGCAAGGGAGCTGCGAGCGTGCAAAAGGTGACGGCACGTCTACGCGAGAAGGAAGCTGCCGAGCCGCAGTGTGTTGTGCTCAGTTTCAAGGCAGCTTGGAGCAGGGGGGTACTTGAAGAACGCCTTCTTTCTGGACGTGTCCTTCTGGGTGTGCTCGAGCTGCATGGACTCTGCAGCGCTGAAGGTGTAAGAAACTGCTTGTGGCCAGCTAGTGTCCAGGAGTGCAAGGGCTGCTCCTTCCTTTCTGAAGCAGTCAGAGCATTCTGAGCTGAATCGGCTTGTGAAGAAGCTCTTGGCTGGACATTTGAAATTCGGTGCACCGAGTACATGAAGCCCGTGCCCAGCTGCTTCGTTCTTGGCCTTCTGCGCTCTGGACAGAAGTGAAGCCCGGCGATGACTTTAACCGTGCAGCAGCTCTTCAGCGTGTGTACTGCACGCATCCACAGTGTGCTCTGCACGGATTTTCCTCTGCTCTCGCTCAGCGAAATGAATCAGGAGAGAAACGCTGGATGGATTAGCCTTTCGCTGGCCGAGGCTCACAGTACAGCACCACACTCTGGGTGACGAGGAGAACAAAGGAAGAACATCTTTTCGCCCTGCCACGTTCTTTTCTGCGAGACGACTATCCGCGTCTTCTCTCCCTGCAAGGCTCGGATGTGCCCGCTGGCACGTGGAACCGAGAAGGCAGGTGCAGAGAGCACGGCGATCTGACGGCGCCGTGCAGCCTGTAAAGGAAAGAGGACTGCCACTGGAATGTGGTGCAAATACAAGTTGCCACGCGTCGGGGGCAAGCTCTGGGCAAACCCGTTGAACTACAAGTGCTCTCTGTGCCAGACGTAGCCGAGAATCTTTCCGTAAAGATGCTGGCTGCAAAGCAAAGAGAATGTGGTGCTGCTTCAGCGCTAGAGAGACATTGCATAGCCCAGGCGTGTTTCGGCAGAAGCAGCAGCCTGCAGCATTCGGCTGCCGGCACCGTGCTCTCTGGGCGAGAAGTAGACGGCGGTTCGTCTCCAGCAAAACGAAAGCGCGACCTGCTAGGAACAGCGTAAGAATGAAGGCAGAGCAGCGAGCTGGTGTGTGCGTCGCCCAGGCTGCAAGAGGAAGCGCGTGGCTGCCACTCGCTTGTTTTCGGATTCGAATTAGCAGTTGAAAGCAGAAAATTCCACTTGCAGCTACTTGTGCTGCTACCTAGTTCTCTCCCAGCGTTCCCTGGAAAGAATTGTGCCGGGGTTTATGCTTCGAGATGCAGAGATGACAGTGGTAGAGGCAGCGGAGAATGGAAATAGAGAGTGCAGCGGACAGTTTCTGGGGCTTGACGTGAGGCAACGGGGAAAGTGCAGTCCAGCAGTGGCTTTTACTTCTGGGGCCTTTTTCTTTGCTAGCAGCTGCTGCAAGTGGGCAAGGGAGCTGCGAGCGTGCAAAAGGTGACGGCACGTCTACGCGAGAAGGAAGCTGCCGAGCCGCAGTGTGTTGTGCTCAGTTTCAAGGCAGCTTGGAGCAGGGGGGTACTTGAAGAACGCCTTCTTTCTGGACGTGTCCTTCTGGGTGTGCTCGAGCTGCATGGACTCTGCAGCGCTGAAGGTGTAAGAAACTGCTTGTGGCCAGCTAGTGTCCAGGAGTGCAAGGGCTGCTCCTTCCTTTCTGAAGCAGTCAGAGCATTCTGAGCTGAATCGGCTTGTGAAGAAGCTCTTGGCTGGACATTTGAAATTCGGTGCACCGAGTACATGAAGCCCGTGCCCAGCTGCTTCGTTCTTGGCCTTCTGCGCTCTGGACAGAAGTGAAGCCCGGCGATGACTTTAACCGTGCAGCAGCTCTTCAGCGTGTGTACTGCACGCATCCACAGTGTGCTCTGCACGGATTTTCCTCTGCTCTCGCTCAGCGAAATGAATCAGGAGAGAAACGCTGGATGGATTAGCCTTTCGCTGGCCGAGGCTCACAGTACAGCACCACACTCTGGGTGACGAGGAGAACAAAGGAAGAACATCTTTTCGCCCTGCCACGTTCTTTTCTGCGAGACGACTATCCGCGTCTTCTCTCCCTGCAAGGCTCGGATGTGCCCGCTGGCACGTGGAACCGAGAAGGCAGGTGCAGAGAGCACGGCGATCTGACGGCGCCGTGCAGCCTGTAAAGGAAAGAGGACTGCCACTGGAATGTGGTGCAAATACAAGTTGCCACGCGTCGGGGGCAAGCTCTGGGCAAACCCGTTGAACTACAAGTGCTCTCTGTGCCAGACGTAGCCGAGAATCTTTCCGTAAAGATGCTGGCTACAAAGCAAAGAGAATGTGGTGCTGCTTCAGCGCTAGAGAGACATTGCATAGCCCAGGCGTGTTTCGGCAGAAGCAGCAGCCTGCAGCATTCGGCTGCCGGCACCGTGCTCTCTGGGCGAGAAGTAGACGGCGGTTCGTCTCCAGCAAAACGAAAGCGCGACCTGCTAGGAACAGCGTAAGAATGAAGGCAGAGCAGCGAGCTGGTGTGTGCGTCGCCCAGGCTGCAAGAGGAAGCGCGTGGCTGCCACTCGCTTGTTTTCGGATTCGAATTAGCAGTTGAAAGCAGAAAATTCCACTTGCAGCTACTTGTGCTGCTACCTAGTTCTCTCCCAGCGTTCCCTGGAAAGAATTGTGCCGGGGTTTATGCTTCGAGATGCAGAGATGACAGTGGTAGAGGCAGCGGAGAATGGAAATAGAGAGTGCAGCGGACAGTTTCTGGGGCTTGACGTGAGGCAACGGGGAAAGTGCAGTCCAGCAGTGGCTTTTACTTCTGGGGCCTTTTTCTTTGCTAGCAGCTGCTGCAAGTGGGCAAGGGAGCTGCGAGCGTGCAAAAGGTGACGGCACGTCTACGCGAGAAGGAAGCTGCCGAGCCGCAGTGTGTTGTGCTCAGTTTCAAGGCAGCTTGGAGCAGGGGGGTACTTGAAGAACGCCTTCTTTCTGGACGTGTCCTTCTGGGTGTGCTCGAGCTGCATGGACTCTGCAGCGCTGAAGGTGTAAGAAACTGCTTGTGGCCAGCTAGTGTCCAGGAGTGCAAGGGCTGCTCCTTCCTTTCTGAAGCAGTCAGAGCATTCTGAGCTGAATCGGCTTGTGAAGAAGCTCTTGGCTGGACATTTGAAATTCGGTGCACCGAGTACATGAAGCCCGTGCCCAGCTGCTTCGTTCTTGGCCTTCTGCGCTCTGGACAGAAGTGAAGCCCGGCGATGACTTTAACCGTGCAGCAGCTCTTCAGCGTGTGTACTGCACGCATCCACAGTGTGCTCTGCACGGATTTTCCTCTGCTCTCGCTCAGCGAAATGAATCAGGAGAGAAACGCTGGATGGATTAGCCTTTCGCTGGCCGAGGCTCACAGTACAGCACCACACTCTGGGTGACGAGGAGAACAAAGGAAGAACATCTTTTCGCCCTGCCACGTTCTTTTCTGCGAGACGACTATCCGCGTCTTCTCTCCCTGCAAGGCTCGGATGTGCCCGCTGGCACGTGGAACCGAGAAGGCAGGTGCAGAGAGCACGGCGATCTGACGGCGCCGTGCAGCCTGTAAAGGAAAGAGGACTGCCACTGGAATGTGGTGCAAATACAAGTTGCCACGCGTCGGGGGCAAGCTCTGGGCAAACCCGTTGAACTACAAGTGCTCTCTGTGCCAGACGTAGCCGAGAATCTTTCCGTAAAGATGCTGGCTACAAAGCAAAGAGAATGTGGTGCTGCTTCAGCGCTAGAGAGACATTGCATAGCCCAGGCGTGTTTCGGCAGAAGCAGCAGCCTGCAGCATTCGGCTGCCGGCACCGTGCTCTCTGGGCGAGAAGTAGACGGCGGTTCGTCTCCAGCAAAACGAAAGCGCGACCTGCTAGGAACAGCGTAAGAATGAAGGCAGAGCAGCGAGCTGGTGTGTGCGTCGCCCAGGCTGCAAGAGGAAGCGCGTGGCTGCCACTCGCTTGTTTTCGGATTCGAATTAGCAGTTGAAAGCAGAAAATTCCACTTGCAGCTACTTGTGCTGCTACCTAGTTCTCTCCCAGCGTTCCCTGGAAAGAATTGTGCCGGGGTTTATGCTTCGAGATGCAGAGATGACAGTGGTAGAGGCAGCGGAGAATGGAAATAGAGAGTGCAGCGGACAGTTTCTGGGGCTTGACGTGAGGCAACGGGGAAAGTGCAGTCCAGCAGTGGCTTTTACTTCTGGGGCCTTTTTCTTTGCTAGCAGCTGCTGCAAGTGGGCAAGGGAGCTGCGAGCGTGCAAAAGGTGACGGCACGTCTACGCGAGAAGGAAGCTGCCGAGCCGCAGTGTGTTGTGCTCAGTTTCAAGGCAGCTTGGAGCAGGGGGGTACTTGAAGAACGCCTTCTTTCTGGACGTGTCCTTCTGGGTGTGCTCGAGCTGCATGGACTCTGCAGCGCTGAAGGTGTAAGAAACTGCTTGTGGCCAGCTAGTGTCCAGGAGTGCAAGGGCTGCTCCTTCCTTTCTGAAGCAGTCAGAGCATTCTGAGCTGAATCGGCTTGTGAAGAAGCTCTTGGCTGGACATTTGAAATTCGGTGCACCGAGTACATGAAGCCCGTGCCCAGCTGCTTCGTTCTTGGCCTTCTGCGCTCTGGACAGAAGTGAAGCCCGGCGATGACTTTAACCGTGCAGCAGCTCTTCAGCGTGTGTACTGCACGCATCCACAGTGTGCTCTGCACGGATTTTCCTCTGCTCTCGCTCAGCGAAATGAATCAGGAGAGAAACGCTGGATGGATTAGCCTTTCGCTGGCCGAGGCTCACAGTACAGCACCACACTCTGGGTGACGAGGAGAACAAAGGAAGAACATCTTTTCGCCCTGCCACGTTCTTTTCTGCGAGACGACTATCCGCGTCTTCTCTCCCTGCAAGGCTCGGATGTGCCCGCTGGCACGTGGAACCGAGAAGGCAGGTGCAGAGAGCACGGCGATCTGACGGCGCCGTGCAGCCTGTAAAGGAAAGAGGACTGCCACTGGAATGTGGTGCAAATACAAGTTGCCACGCGTCGGGGGCAAGCTCTGGGCAAACCCGTTGAACTACAAGTGCTCTCTGTGCCAGACGTAGCCGAGAATCTTTCCGTAAAGATGCTGGCTGCAAAGCAAAGAGAATGTGGTGCTGCTTCAGCGCTAGAGAGACATTGCATAGCCCAGGCGTGTTTCGGCAGAAGCAGCAGCCTGCAGCATTCGGCTGCCGGCACCGTGCTCTCTGGGCGAGAAGTAGACGGCGGTTCGTCTCCAGCAAAACGAAAGCGCGACCTGCTAGGAACAGCGTAAGAATGAAGGCAGAGCAGCGAGCTGGTGTGTGCGTCGCCCAGGCTGCAAGAGGAAGCGCGTGGCTGCCACTCGCTTGTTTTCGGATTCGAATTAGCAGTTGAAAGCAGAAAATTCCACTTGCAGCTACTTGTGCTGCTACCTAGTTCTCTCCCAGCGTTCCCTGGAAAGAATTGTGCCGGGGTTTATGCTTCGAGATGCAGAGATGACAGTGGTAGAGGCAGCGGAGAATGGAAATAGAGAGTGCAGCGGACAGTTTCTGGGGCTTGACGTGAGGCAACGGGGAAAGTGCAGTCCAGCAGTGGCTTTTACTTCTGGGGCCTTTTTCTTTGCTAGCAGCTGCTGCAAGTGGGCAAGGGAGCTGCGAGCGTGCAAAAGGTGACGGCACGTCTACGCGAGAAGGAAGCTGCCGAGCCGCAGTGTGTTGTGCTCAGTTTCAAGGCAGCTTGGAGCAGGGGGGTACTTGAAGAACGCCTTCTTTCTGGACGTGTCCTTCTGGGTGTGCTCGAGCTGCATGGACTCTGCAGCGCTGAAGGTGTAAGAAACTGCTTGTGGCCAGCTAGTGTCCAGGAGTGCAAGGGCTGCTCCTTCCTTTCTGAAGCAGTCAGAGCATTCTGAGCTGAATCGGCTTGTGAAGAAGCTCTTGGCTGGACATTTGAAATTCGGTGCACCGAGTACATGAAGCCCGTGCCCAGCTGCTTCGTTCTTGGCCTTCTGCGCTCTGGACAGAAGTGAAGCCCGGCGATGACTTTAACCGTGCAGCAGCTCTTCAGCGTGTGTACTGCACGCATCCACAGTGTGCTCTGCACGGATTTTCCTCTGCTCTCGCTCAGCGAAATGAATCAGGAGAGAAACGCTGGATGGATTAGCCTTTCGCTGGCCGAGGCTCACAGTACAGCACCACACTCTGGGTGACGAGGAGAACAAAGGAAGAACATCTTTTCGCCCTGCCACGTTCTTTTCTGCGAGACGACTATCCGCGTCTTCTCTCCCTGCAAGGCTCGGATGTGCCCGCTGGCACGTGGAACCGAGAAGGCAGGTGCAGAGAGCACGGCGATCTGACGGCGCCGTGCAGCCTGTAAAGGAAAGAGGACTGCCACTGGAATGTGGTGCAAATACAAGTTGCCACGCGTCGGGGGCAAGCTCTGGGCAAACCCGTTGAACTACAAGTGCTCTCTGTGCCAGACGTAGCCGAGAATCTTTCCGTAAAGATGCTGGCTACAAAGCAAAGAGAATGTGGTGCTGCTTCAGCGCTAGAGAGACATTGCATAGCCCAGGCGTGTTTCGGCAGAAGCAGCAGCCTGCAGCATTCGGCTGCCGGCACCGTGCTCTCTGGGCGAGAAGTAGACGGCGGTTCGTCTCCAGCAAAACGAAAGCGCGACCTGCTAGGAACAGCGTAAGAATGAAGGCAGAGCAGCGAGCTGGTGTGTGCGTCGCCCAGGCTGCAAGAGGAAGCGCGTGGCTGCCACTCGCTTGTTTTCGGATTCGAATTAGCAGTTGAAAGCAGAAAATTCCACTTGCAGCTACTTGTGCTGCTACCTAGTTCTCTCCCAGCGTTCCCTGGAAAGAATTGTGCCGGGGTTTATGCTTCGAGATGCAGAGATGACAGTGGTAGAGGCAGCGGAGAATGGAAATAGAGAGTGCAGCGGACAGTTTCTGGGGCTTGACGTGAGGCAACGGGGAAAGTGCAGTCCAGCAGTGGCTTTTACTTCTGGGGCCTTTTTCTTTGCTAGCAGCTGCTGCAAGTGGGCAAGGGAGCTGCGAGCGTGCAAAAGGTGACGGCACGTCTACGCGAGAAGGAAGCTGCCGAGCCGCAGTGTGTTGTGCTCAGTTTCAAGGCAGCTTGGAGCAGGGGGGTACTTGAAGAACGCCTTCTTTCTGGACGTGTCCTTCTGGGTGTGCTCGAGCTGCATGGACTCTGCAGCGCTGAAGGTGTAAGAAACTGCTTGTGGCCAGCTAGTGTCCAGGAGTGCAAGGGCTGCTCCTTCCTTTCTGAAGCAGTCAGAGCATTCTGAGCTGAATCGGCTTGTGAAGAAGCTCTTGGCTGGACATTTGAAATTCGGTGCACCGAGTACATGAAGCCCGTGCCCAGCTGCTTCGTTCTTGGCCTTCTGCGCTCTGGACAGAAGTGAAGCCCGGCGATGACTTTAACCGTGCAGCAGCTCTTCAGCGTGTGTACTGCACGCATCCACAGTGTGCTCTGCACGGATTTTCCTCTGCTCTCGCTCAGCGAAATGAATCAGGAGAGAAACGCTGGATGGATTAGCCTTTCGCTGGCCGAGGCTCACAGTACAGCACCACACTCTGGGTGACGAGGAGAACAAAGGAAGAACATCTTTTCGCCCTGCCACGTTCTTTTCTGCGAGACGACTATCCGCGTCTTCTCTCCCTGCAAGGCTCGGATGTGCCCGCTGGCACGTGGAACCGAGAAGGCAGGTGCAGAGAGCACGGCGATCTGACGGCGCCGTGCAGCCTGTAAAGGAAAGAGGACTGCCACTGGAATGTGGTGCAAATACAAGTTGCCACGCGTCGGGGGCAAGCTCTGGGCAAACCCGTTGAACTACAAGTGCTCTCTGTGCCAGACGTAGCCGAGAATCTTTCCGTAAAGATGCTGGCTACAAAGCAAAGAGAATGTGGTGCTGCTTCAGCGCTAGAGAGACATTGCATAGCCCAGGCGTGTTTCGGCAGAAGCAGCAGCCTGCAGCATTCGGCTGCCGGCACCGTGCTCTCTGGGCGAGAAGTAGACGGCGGTTCGTCTCCAGCAAAACGAAAGCGCGACCTGCTAGGAACAGCGTAAGAATGAAGGCAGAGCAGCGAGCTGGTGTGTGCGTCGCCCAGGCTGCAAGAGGAAGCGCGTGGCTGCCACTCGCTTGTTTTCGGATTCGAATTAGCAGTTGAAAGCAGAAAATTCCACTTGCAGCTACTTGTGCTGCTACCTAGTTCTCTCCCAGCGTTCCCTGGAAAGAATTGTGCCGGGGTTTATGCTTCGAGATGCAGAGATGACAGTGGTAGAGGCAGCGGAGAATGGAAATAGAGAGTGCAGCGGACAGTTTCTGGGGCTTGACGTGAGGCAACGGGGAAAGTGCAGTCCAGCAGTGGCTTTTACTTCTGGGGCCTTTTTCTTTGCTAGCAGCTGCTGCAAGTGGGCAAGGGAGCTGCGAGCGTGCAAAAGGTGACGGCACGTCTACGCGAGAAGGAAGCTGCCGAGCCGCAGTGTGTTGTGCTCAGTTTCAAGGCAGCTTGGAGCAGGGGGGTACTTGAAGAACGCCTTCTTTCTGGACGTGTCCTTCTGGGTGTGCTCGAGCTGCATGGACTCTGCAGCGCTGAAGGTGTAAGAAACTGCTTGTGGCCAGCTAGTGTCCAGGAGTGCAAGGGCTGCTCCTTCCTTTCTGAAGCAGTCAGAGCATTCTGAGCTGAATCGGCTTGTGAAGAAGCTCTTGGCTGGACATTTGAAATTCGGTGCACCGAGTACATGAAGCCCGTGCCCAGCTGCTTCGTTCTTGGCCTTCTGCGCTCTGGACAGAAGTGAAGCCCGGCGATGACTTTAACCGTGCAGCAGCTCTTCAGCGTGTGTACTGCACGCATCCACAGTGTGCTCTGCACGGATTTTCCTCTGCTCTCGCTCAGCGAAATGAATCAGGAGAGAAACGCTGGATGGATTAGCCTTTCGCTGGCCGAGGCTCACAGTACAGCACCACACTCTGGGTGACGAGGAGAACAAAGGAAGAACATCTTTTCGCCCTGCCACGTTCTTTTCTGCGAGACGACTATCCGCGTCTTCTCTCCCTGCAAGGCTCGGATGTGCCCGCTGGCACGTGGAACCGAGAAGGCAGGTGCAGAGAGCACGGCGATCTGACGGCGCCGTGCAGCCTGTAAAGGAAAGAGGACTGCCACTGGAATGTGGTGCAAATACAAGTTGCCACGCGTCGGGGGCAAGCTCTGGGCAAACCCGTTGAACTACAAGTGCTCTCTGTGCCAGACGTAGCCGAGAATCTTTCCGTAAAGATGCTGGCTACAAAGCAAAGAGAATGTGGTGCTGCTTCAGCGCTAGAGAGACATTGCATAGCCCAGGCGTGTTTCGGCAGAAGCAGCAGCCTGCAGCATTCGGCTGCCGGCACCGTGCTCTCTGGGCGAGAAGTAGACGGCGGTTCGTCTCCAGCAAAACGAAAGCGCGACCTGCTAGGAACAGCGTAAGAATGAAGGCAGAGCAGCGAGCTGGTGTGTGCGTCGCCCAGGCTGCAAGAGGAAGCGCGTGGCTGCCACTCGCTTGTTTTCGGATTCGAATTAGCAGTTGAAAGCAGAAAATTCCACTTGCAGCTACTTGTGCTGCTACCTAGTTCTCTCCCAGCGTTCCCTGGAAAGAATTGTGCCGGGGTTTATGCTTCGAGATGCAGAGATGACAGTGGTAGAGGCAGCGGAGAATGGAAATAGAGAGTGCAGCGGACAGTTTCTGGGGCTTGACGTGAGGCAACGGGGAAAGTGCAGTCCAGCAGTGGCTTTTACTTCTGGGGCCTTTTTCTTTGCTAGCAGCTGCTGCAAGTGGGCAAGGGAGCTGCGAGCGTGCAAAAGGTGACGGCACGTCTACGCGAGAAGGAAGCTGCCGAGCCGCAGTGTGTTGTGCTCAGTTTCAAGGCAGCTTGGAGCAGGGGGGTACTTGAAGAACGCCTTCTTTCTGGACGTGTCCTTCTGGGTGTGCTCGAGCTGCATGGACTCTGCAGCGCTGAAGGTGTAAGAAACTGCTTGTGGCCAGCTAGTGTCCAGGAGTGCAAGGGCTGCTCCTTCCTTTCTGAAGCAGTCAGAGCATTCTGAGCTGAATCGGCTTGTGAAGAAGCTCTTGGCTGGACATTTGAAATTCGGTGCACCGAGTACATGAAGCCCGTGCCCAGCTGCTTCGTTCTTGGCCTTCTGCGCTCTGGACAGAAGTGAAGCCCGGCGATGACTTTAACCGTGCAGCAGCTCTTCAGCGTGTGTACTGCACGCATCCACAGTGTGCTCTGCACGGATTTTCCTCTGCTCTCGCTCAGCGAAATGAATCAGGAGAGAAACGCTGGATGGATTAGCCTTTCGCTGGCCGAGGCTCACAGTACAGCACCACACTCTGGGTGACGAGGAGAACAAAGGAAGAACATCTTTTCGCCCTGCCACGTTCTTTTCTGCGAGACGACTATCCGCGTCTTCTCTCCCTGCAAGGCTCGGATGTGCCCGCTGGCACGTGGAACCGAGAAGGCAGGTGCAGAGAGCACGGCGATCTGACGGCGCCGTGCAGCCTGTAAAGGAAAGAGGACTGCCACTGGAATGTGGTGCAAATACAAGTTGCCACGCGTCGGGGGCAAGCTCTGGGCAAACCCGTTGAACTACAAGTGCTCTCTGTGCCAGACGTAGCCGAGAATCTTTCCGTAAAGATGCTGGCTACAAAGCAAAGAGAATGTGGTGCTGCTTCAGCGCTAGAGAGACATTGCATAGCCCAGGCGTGTTTCGGCAGAAGCAGCAGCCTGCAGCATTCGGCTGCCGGCACCGTGCTCTCTGGGCGAGAAGTAGACGGCGGTTCGTCTCCAGCAAAACGAAAGCGCGACCTGCTAGGAACAGCGTAAGAATGAAGGCAGAGCAGCGAGCTGGTGTGTGCGTCGCCCAGGCTGCAAGAGGAAGCGCGTGGCTGCCACTCGCTTGTTTTCGGATTCGAATTAGCAGTTGAAAGCAGAAAATTCCACTTGCAGCTACTTGTGCTGCTACCTAGTTCTCTCCCAGCGTTCCCTGGAAAGAATTGTGCCGGGGTTTATGCTTCGAGATGCAGAGATGACAGTGGTAGAGGCAGCGGAGAATGGAAATAGAGAGTGCAGCGGACAGTTTCTGGGGCTTGACGTGAGGCAACGGGGAAAGTGCAGTCCAGCAGTGGCTTTTACTTCTGGGGCCTTTTTCTTTGCTAGCAGCTGCTGCAAGTGGGCAAGGGAGCTGCGAGCGTGCAAAAGGTGACGGCACGTCTACGCGAGAAGGAAGCTGCCGAGCCGCAGTGTGTTGTGCTCAGTTTCAAGGCAGCTTGGAGCAGGGGGGTACTTGAAGAACGCCTTCTTTCTGGACGTGTCCTTCTGGGTGTGCTCGAGCTGCATGGACTCTGCAGCGCTGAAGGTGTAAGAAACTGCTTGTGGCCAGCTAGTGTCCAGGAGTGCAAGGGCTGCTCCTTCCTTTCTGAAGCAGTCAGAGCATTCTGAGCTGAATCGGCTTGTGAAGAAGCTCTTGGCTGGACATTTGAAATTCGGTGCACCGAGTACATGAAGCCCGTGCCCAGCTGCTTCGTTCTTGGCCTTCTGCGCTCTGGACAGAAGTGAAGCCCGGCGATGACTTTAACCGTGCAGCAGCTCTTCAGCGTGTGTACTGCACGCATCCACAGTGTGCTCTGCACGGATTTTCCTCTGCTCTCGCTCAGCGAAATGAATCAGGAGAGAAACGCTGGATGGATTAGCCTTTCGCTGGCCGAGGCTCACAGTACAGCACCACACTCTGGGTGACGAGGAGAACAAAGGAAGAACATCTTTTCGCCCTGCCACGTTCTTTTCTGCGAGACGACTATCCGCGTCTTCTCTCCCTGCAAGGCTCGGATGTGCCCGCTGGCACGTGGAACCGAGAAGGCAGGTGCAGAGAGCACGGCGATCTGACGGCGCCGTGCAGCCTGTAAAGGAAAGAGGACTGCCACTGGAATGTGGTGCAAATACAAGTTGCCACGCGTCGGGGGCAAGCTCTGGGCAAACCCGTTGAACTACAAGTGCTCTCTGTGCCAGACGTAGCCGAGAATCTTTCCGTAAAGATGCTGGCTACAAAGCAAAGAGAATGTGGTGCTGCTTCAGCGCTAGAGAGACATTGCATAGCCCAGGCGTGTTTCGGCAGAAGCAGCAGCCTGCAGCATTCGGCTGCCGGCACCGTGCTCTCTGGGCGAGAAGTAGACGGCGGTTCGTCTCCAGCAAAACGAAAGCGCGACCTGCTAGGAACAGCGTAAGAATGAAGGCAGAGCAGCGAGCTGGTGTGTGCGTCGCCCAGGCTGCAAGAGGAAGCGCGTGGCTGCCACTCGCTTGTTTTCGGATTCGAATTAGCAGTTGAAAGCAGAAAATTCCACTTGCAGCTACTTGTGCTGCTACCTAGTTCTCTCCCAGCGTTCCCTGGAAAGAATTGTGCCGGGGTTTATGCTTCGAGATGCAGAGATGACAGTGGTAGAGGCAGCGGAGAATGGAAATAGAGAGTGCAGCGGACAGTTTCTGGGGCTTGACGTGAGGCAACGGGGAAAGTGCAGTCCAGCAGTGGCTTTTACTTCTGGGGCCTTTTTCTTTGCTAGCAGCTGCTGCAAGTGGGCAAGGGAGCTGCGAGCGTGCAAAAGGTGACGGCACGTCTACGCGAGAAGGAAGCTGCCGAGCCGCAGTGTGTTGTGCTCAGTTTCAAGGCAGCTTGGAGCAGGGGGGTACTTGAAGAACGCCTTCTTTCTGGACGTGTCCTTCTGGGTGTGCTCGAGCTGCATGGACTCTGCAGCGCTGAAGGTGTAAGAAACTGCTTGTGGCCAGCTAGTGTCCAGGAGTGCAAGGGCTGCTCCTTCCTTTCTGAAGCAGTCAGAGCATTCTGAGCTGAATCGGCTTGTGAAGAAGCTCTTGGCTGGACATTTGAAATTCGGTGCACCGAGTACATGAAGCCCGTGCCCAGCTGCTTCGTTCTTGGCCTTCTGCGCTCTGGACAGAAGTGAAGCCCGGCGATGACTTTAACCGTGCAGCAGCTCTTCAGCGTGTGTACTGCACGCATCCACAGTGTGCTCTGCACGGATTTTCCTCTGCTCTCGCTCAGCGAAATGAATCAGGAGAGAAACGCTGGATGGATTAGCCTTTCGCTGGCCGAGGCTCACAGTACAGCACCACACTCTGGGTGACGAGGAGAACAAAGGAAGAACATCTTTTCGCCCTGCCACGTTCTTTTCTGCGAGACGACTATCCGCGTCTTCTCTCCCTGCAAGGCTCGGATGTGCCCGCTGGCACGTGGAACCGAGAAGGCAGGTGCAGAGAGCACGGCGATCTGACGGCGCCGTGCAGCCTGTAAAGGAAAGAGGACTGCCACTGGAATGTGGTGCAAATACAAGTTGCCACGCGTCGGGGGCAAGCTCTGGGCAAACCCGTTGAACTACAAGTGCTCTCTGTGCCAGACGTAGCCGAGAATCTTTCCGTAAAGATGCTGGCTACAAAGCAAAGAGAATGTGGTGCTGCTTCAGCGCTAGAGAGACATTGCATAGCCCAGGCGTGTTTCGGCAGAAGCAGCAGCCTGCAGCATTCGGCTGCCGGCACCGTGCTCTCTGGGCGAGAAGTAGACGGCGGTTCGTCTCCAGCAAAACGAAAGCGCGACCTGCTAGGAACAGCGTAAGAATGAAGGCAGAGCAGCGAGCTGGTGTGTGCGTCGCCCAGGCTGCAAGAGGAAGCGCGTGGCTGCCACTCGCTTGTTTTCGGATTCGAATTAGCAGTTGAAAGCAGAAAATTCCACTTGCAGCTACTTGTGCTGCTACCTAGTTCTCTCCCAGCGTTCCCTGGAAAGAATTGTGCCGGGGTTTATGCTTCGAGATGCAGAGATGACAGTGGTAGAGGCAGCGGAGAATGGAAATAGAGAGTGCAGCGGACAGTTTCTGGGGCTTGACGTGAGGCAACGGGGAAAGTGCAGTCCAGCAGTGGCTTTTACTTCTGGGGCCTTTTTCTTTGCTAGCAGCTGCTGCAAGTGGGCAAGGGAGCTGCGAGCGTGCAAAAGGTGACGGCACGTCTACGCGAGAAGGAAGCTGCCGAGCCGCAGTGTGTTGTGCTCAGTTTCAAGGCAGCTTGGAGCAGGGGGGTACTTGAAGAACGCCTTCTTTCTGGACGTGTCCTTCTGGGTGTGCTCGAGCTGCATGGACTCTGCAGCGCTGAAGGTGTAAGAAACTGCTTGTGGCCAGCTAGTGTCCAGGAGTGCAAGGGCTGCTCCTTCCTTTCTGAAGCAGTCAGAGCATTCTGAGCTGAATCGGCTTGTGAAGAAGCTCTTGGCTGGACATTTGAAATTCGGTGCACCGAGTACATGAAGCCCGTGCCCAGCTGCTTCGTTCTTGGCCTTCTGCGCTCTGGACAGAAGTGAAGCCCGGCGATGACTTTAACCGTGCAGCAGCTCTTCAGCGTGTGTACTGCACGCATCCACAGTGTGCTCTGCACGGATTTTCCTCTGCTCTCGCTCAGCGAAATGAATCAGGAGAGAAACGCTGGATGGATTAGCCTTTCGCTGGCCGAGGCTCACAGTACAGCACCACACTCTGGGTGACGAGGAGAACAAAGGAAGAACATCTTTTCGCCCTGCCACGTTCTTTTCTGCGAGACGACTATCCGCGTCTTCTCTCCCTGCAAGGCTCGGATGTGCCCGCTGGCACGTGGAACCGAGAAGGCAGGTGCAGAGAGCACGGCGATCTGACGGCGCCGTGCAGCCTGTAAAGGAAAGAGGACTGCCACTGGAATGTGGTGCAAATACAAGTTGCCACGCGTCGGGGGCAAGCTCTGGGCAAACCCGTTGAACTACAAGTGCTCTCTGTGCCAGACGTAGCCGAGAATCTTTCCGTAAAGATGCTGGCTGCAAAGCAAAGAGAATGTGGTGCTGCTTCAGCGCTAGAGAGACATTGCATAGCCCAGGCGTGTTTCGGCAGAAGCAGCAGCCTGCAGCATTCGGCTGCCGGCACCGTGCTCTCTGGGCGAGAAGTAGACGGCGGTTCGTCTCCAGCAAAACGAAAGCGCGACCTGCTAGGAACAGCGTAAGAATGAAGGCAGAGCAGCGAGCTGGTGTGTGCGTCGCCCAGGCTGCAAGAGGAAGCGCGTGGCTGCCACTCGCTTGTTTTCGGATTCGAATTAGCAGTTGAAAGCAGAAAATTCCACTTGCAGCTACTTGTGCTGCTACCTAGTTCTCTCCCAGCGTTCCCTGGAAAGAATTGTGCCGGGGTTTATGCTTCGAGATGCAGAGATGACAGTGGTAGAGGCAGCGGAGAATGGAAATAGAGAGTGCAGCGGACAGTTTCTGGGGCTTGACGTGAGGCAACGGGGAAAGTGCAGTCCAGCAGTGGCTTTTACTTCTGGGGCCTTTTTCTTTGCTAGCAGCTGCTGCAAGTGGGCAAGGGAGCTGCGAGCGTGCAAAAGGTGACGGCACGTCTACGCGAGAAGGAAGCTGCCGAGCCGCAGTGTGTTGTGCTCAGTTTCAAGGCAGCTTGGAGCAGGGGGGTACTTGAAGAACGCCTTCTTTCTGGACGTGTCCTTCTGGGTGTGCTCGAGCTGCATGGACTCTGCAGCGCTGAAGGTGTAAGAAACTGCTTGTGGCCAGCTAGTGTCCAGGAGTGCAAGGGCTGCTCCTTCCTTTCTGAAGCAGTCAGAGCATTCTGAGCTGAATCGGCTTGTGAAGAAGCTCTTGGCTGGACATTTGAAATTCGGTGCACCGAGTACATGAAGCCCGTGCCCAGCTGCTTCGTTCTTGGCCTTCTGCGCTCTGGACAGAAGTGAAGCCCGGCGATGACTTTAACCGTGCAGCAGCTCTTCAGCGTGTGTACTGCACGCATCCACAGTGTGCTCTGCACGGATTTTCCTCTGCTCTCGCTCAGCGAAATGAATCAGGAGAGAAACGCTGGATGGATTAGCCTTTCGCTGGCCGAGGCTCACAGTACAGCACCACACTCTGGGTGACGAGGAGAACAAAGGAAGAACATCTTTTCGCCCTGCCACGTTCTTTTCTGCGAGACGACTATCCGCGTCTTCTCTCCCTGCAAGGCTCGGATGTGCCCGCTGGCACGTGGAACCGAGAAGGCAGGTGCAGAGAGCACGGCGATCTGACGGCGCCGTGCAGCCTGTAAAGGAAAGAGGACTGCCACTGGAATGTGGTGCAAATACAAGTTGCCACGCGTCGGGGGCAAGCTCTGGGCAAACCCGTTGAACTACAAGTGCTCTCTGTGCCAGACGTAGCCGAGAATCTTTCCGTAAAGATGCTGGCTACAAAGCAAAGAGAATGTGGTGCTGCTTCAGCGCTAGAGAGACATTGCATAGCCCAGGCGTGTTTCGGCAGAAGCAGCAGCCTGCAGCATTCGGCTGCCGGCACCGTGCTCTCTGGGCGAGAAGTAGACGGCGGTTCGTCTCCAGCAAAACGAAAGCGCGACCTGCTAGGAACAGCGTAAGAATGAAGGCAGAGCAGCGAGCTGGTGTGTGCGTCGCCCAGGCTGCAAGAGGAAGCGCGTGGCTGCCACTCGCTTGTTTTCGGATTCGAATTAGCAGTTGAAAGCAGAAAATTCCACTTGCAGCTACTTGTGCTGCTACCTAGTTCTCTCCCAGCGTTCCCTGGAAAGAATTGTGCCGGGGTTTATGCTTCGAGATGCAGAGATGACAGTGGTAGAGGCAGCGGAGAATGGAAATAGAGAGTGCAGCGGACAGTTTCTGGGGCTTGACGTGAGGCAACGGGGAAAGTGCAGTCCAGCAGTGGCTTTTACTTCTGGGGCCTTTTTCTTTGCTAGCAGCTGCTGCAAGTGGGCAAGGGAGCTGCGAGCGTGCAAAAGGTGACGGCACGTCTACGCGAGAAGGAAGCTGCCGAGCCGCAGTGTGTTGTGCTCAGTTTCAAGGCAGCTTGGAGCAGGGGGGTACTTGAAGAACGCCTTCTTTCTGGACGTGTCCTTCTGGGTGTGCTCGAGCTGCATGGACTCTGCAGCGCTGAAGGTGTAAGAAACTGCTTGTGGCCAGCTAGTGTCCAGGAGTGCAAGGGCTGCTCCTTCCTTTCTGAAGCAGTCAGAGCATTCTGAGCTGAATCGGCTTGTGAAGAAGCTCTTGGCTGGACATTTGAAATTCGGTGCACCGAGTACATGAAGCCCGTGCCCAGCTGCTTCGTTCTTGGCCTTCTGCGCTCTGGACAGAAGTGAAGCCCGGCGATGACTTTAACCGTGCAGCAGCTCTTCAGCGTGTGTACTGCACGCATCCACAGTGTGCTCTGCACGGATTTTCCTCTGCTCTCGCTCAGCGAAATGAATCAGGAGAGAAACGCTGGATGGATTAGCCTTTCGCTGGCCGAGGCTCACAGTACAGCACCACACTCTGGGTGACGAGGAGAACAAAGGAAGAACATCTTTTCGCCCTGCCACGTTCTTTTCTGCGAGAAGACTATCCGCGTCTTCTCTCCCTGCAAGGCTCGGATGTGCCCGCTGGCACGTGGAACCGAGAAGGCAGGTGCAGAGAGCACGGCGATCTGACGGCGCCGTGCAGCCTGTAAAGGAAAGAGGACTGCCACTGGAATGTGGTGCAAATACAAGTTGCCACGCGTCGGGGGCAAGCTCTGGGCAAACCCGTTGAACTACAAGTGCTCTCTGTGCCAGACGTAGCCGAGAATCTTTCCGTAAAGATGCTGGCTACAAAGCAAAGAGAATGTGGTGCTGCTTCAGCGCTAGAGAGACATTGCATAGCCCAGGCGTGTTTCGGCAGAAGCAGCAGCCTGCAGCATTCGGCTGCCGGCACCGTGCTCTCTGGGCGAGAAGTAGACGGCGGTTCGTCTCCAGCAAAACGAAAGCGCGACCTGCTAGGAACAGCGTAAGAATGAAGGCAGAGCAGCGAGCTGGTGTGTGCGTCGCCCAGGCTGCAAGAGGAAGCGCGTGGCTGCCACTCGCTTGTTTTCGGATTCGAATTAGCAGTTGAAAGCAGAAAATTCCACTTGCAGCTACTTGTGCTGCTACCTAGTTCTCTCCCAGCGTTCCCTGGAAAGAATTGTGCCGGGGTTTATGCTTCGAGATGCAGAGATGACAGTGGTAGAGGCAGCGGAGAATGGAAATAGAGAGTGCAGCGGACAGTTTCTGGGGCTTGACGTGAGGCAACGGGGAAAGTGCAGTCCAGCAGTGGCTTTTACTTCTGGGGCCTTTTTCTTTGCTAGCAGCTGCTGCAAGTGGGCAAGGGAGCTGCGAGCGTGCAAAAGGTGACGGCACGTCTACGCGAGAAGGAAGCTGCCGAGCCGCAGTGTGTTGTGCTCAGTTTCAAGGCAGCTTGGAGCAGGGGGGTACTTGAAGAACGCCTTCTTTCTGGACGTGTCCTTCTGGGTGTGCTCGAGCTGCATGGA
The DNA here is from genome assembly GCF_965178545.1 of Coloeus monedula. Classification (NCBI taxonomy): domain Eukaryota; kingdom Metazoa; phylum Chordata; class Aves; order Passeriformes; family Corvidae; genus Coloeus; species Coloeus monedula. The sequence goes on from NW_028120393.1 coordinate 46,239, forward strand.
CTCTGCAGCGCTGAAGGTGTAAGAAACTGCTTGTGGCCAGCTAGTGTCCAGGAGTGCAAGGGCTGCTCCTTCCTTTCTGAAGCAGTCAGAGCATTCTGAGCTGAATCGGCTTGTGAAGAAGCTCTTGGCTGGACATTTGAAATTCGGTGCACCGAGTACATGAAGCCCGTGCCCAGCTGCTTCGTTCTTGGCCTTCTGCGCTCTGGACAGAAGTGAAGCCCGGCGATGACTTTAACCGTGCAGCAGCTCTTCAGCGTGTGTACTGCACGCATCCACAGTGTGCTCTGCACGGATTTTCCTCTGCTCTCGCTCAGCGAAATGAATCAGGAGAGAAACGCTGGATGGATTAGCCTTTCGCTGGCCGAGGCTCACAGTACAGCACCACACTCTGGGTGACGAGGAGAACAAAGGAAGAACATCTTTTCGCCCTGCCACGTTCTTTTCTGCGAGACGACTATCCGCGTCTTCTCTCCCTGCAAGGCTCGGATGTGCCCGCTGGCACGTGGAACCGAGAAGGCAGGTGCAGAGAGCACGGCGATCTGACGGCGCCGTGCAGCCTGTAAAGGAAAGAGGACTGCCACTGGAATGTGGTGCAAATACAAGTTGCCACGCGTCGGGGGCAAGCTCTGGGCAAACCCGTTGAACTACAAGTGCTCTCTGTGCCAGACGTAGCCGAGAATCTTTCCGTAAAGATGCTGGCTACAAAGCAAAGAGAATGTGGTGCTGCTTCAGCGCTAGAGAGACATTGCATAGCCCAGGCGTGTTTCGGCAGAAGCAGCAGCCTGCAGCATTCGGCTGCCGGCACCGTGCTCTCTGGGCGAGAAGTAGACGGCGGTTCGTCTCCAGCAAAACGAAAGCGCGACCTGCTAGGAACAGCGTAAGAATGAAGGCAGAGCAGCGAGCTGGTGTGTGCGTCGCCCAGGCTGCAAGAGGAAGCGCGTGGCTGCCACTCGCTTGTTTTCGGATTCGAATTAGCAGTTGAAAGCAGAAAATTCCACTTGCAGCTACTTGTGCTGCTACCTAGTTCTCTCCCAGCGTTCCCTGGAAAGAATTGTGCCGGGGTTTATGCTTCGAGATGCAGAGATGACAGTGGTAGAGGCAGCGGAGAATGGAAATAGAGAGTGCAGCGGACAGTTTCTGGGGCTTGACGTGAGGCAACGGGGAAAGTGCAGTCCAGCAGTGGCTTTTACTTCTGGGGCCTTTTTCTTTGCTAGCAGCTGCTGCAAGTGGGCAAGGGAGCTGCGAGCGTGCAAAAGGTGACGGCACGTCTACGCGAGAAGGAAGCTGCCGAGCCGCAGTGTGTTGTGCTCAGTTTCAAGGCAGCTTGGAGCAGGGGGGTACTTGAAGAACGCCTTCTTTCTGGACGTGTCCTTCTGGGTGTGCTCGAGCTGCATGGACTCTGCAGCGCTGAAGGTGTAAGAAACTGCTTGTGGCCAGCTAGTGTCCAGGAGTGCAAGGGCTGCTCCTTCCTTTCTGAAGCAGTCAGAGCATTCTGAGCTGAATCGGCTTGTGAAGAAGCTCTTGGCTGGACATTTGAAATTCGGTGCACCGAGTACATGAAGCCCGTGCCCAGCTGCTTCGTTCTTGGCCTTCTGCGCTCTGGACAGAAGTGAAGCCCGGCGATGACTTTAACCGTGCAGCAGCTCTTCAGCGTGTGTACTGCACGCATCCACAGTGTGCTCTGCACGGATTTTCCTCTGCTCTCGCTCAGCGAAATGAATCAGGAGAGAAACGCTGGATGGATTAGCCTTTCGCTGGCCGAGGCTCACAGTACAGCACCACACTCTGGGTGACGAGGAGAACAAAGGAAGAACATCTTTTCGCCCTGCCACGTTCTTTTCTGCGAGACGACTATCCGCGTCTTCTCTCCCTGCAAGGCTCGGATGTGCCCGCTGGCACGTGGAACCGAGAAGGCAGGTGCAGAGAGCACGGCGATCTGACGGCGCCGTGCAGCCTGTAAAGGAAAGAGGACTGCCACTGGAATGTGGTGCAAATACAAGTTGCCACGCGTCGGGGGCAAGCTCTGGGCAAACCCGTTGAACTACAAGTGCTCTCTGTGCCAGACGTAGCCGAGAATCTTTCCGTAAAGATGCTGGCTACAAAGCAAAGAGAATGTGGTGCTGCTTCAGCGCTAGAGAGACATTGCATAGCCCAGGCGTGTTTCGGCAGAAGCAGCAGCCTGCAGCATTCGGCTGCCGGCACCGTGCTCTCTGGGCGAGAAGTAGACGGCGGTTCGTCTCCAGCAAAACGAAAGCGCGACCTGCTAGGAACAGCGTAAGAATGAAGGCAGAGCAGCGAGCTGGTGTGTGCGTCGCCCAGGCTGCAAGAGGAAGCGCGTGGCTGCCACTCGCTTGTTTTCGGATTCGAATTAGCAGTTGAAAGCAGAAAATTCCACTTGCAGCTACTTGTGCTGCTACCTAGTTCTCTCCCAGCGTTCCCTGGAAAGAATTGTGCCGGGGTTTATGCTTCGAGATGCAGAGATGACAGTGGTAGAGGCAGCGGAGAATGGAAATAGAGAGTGCAGCGGACAGTTTCTGGGGCTTGACGTGAGGCAACGGGGAAAGTGCAGTCCAGCAGTGGCTTTTACTTCTGGGGCCTTTTTCTTTGCTAGCAGCTGCTGCAAGTGGGCAAGGGAGCTGCGAGCGTGCAAAAGGTGACGGCACGTCTACGCGAGAAGGAAGCTGCCGAGCCGCAGTGTGTTGTGCTCAGTTTCAAGGCAGCTTGGAGCAGGGGGGTACTTGAAGAACGCCTTCTTTCTGGACGTGTCCTTCTGGGTGTGCTCGAGCTGCATGGACTCTGCAGCGCTGAAGGTGTAAGAAACTGCTTGTGGCCAGCTAGTGTCCAGGAGTGCAAGGGCTGCTCCTTCCTTTCTGAAGCAGTCAGAGCATTCTGAGCTGAATCGGCTTGTGAAGAAGCTCTTGGCTGGACATTTGAAATTCGGTGCACCGAGTACATGAAGCCCGTGCCCAGCTGCTTCGTTCTTGGCCTTCTGCGCTCTGGACAGAAGTGAAGCCCGGCGATGACTTTAACCGTGCAGCAGCTCTTCAGCGTGTGTACTGCACGCATCCACAGTGTGCTCTGCACGGTCTGCTCTCGCTCAGCGAAATGAATCAGGAGAGAAACGCTGGATGGATTAGCCTTTCGCTGGCCGAGGCTCACAGTACAGCACCACACTCTGGGGTGACGAGGAGAACAAAGGAAGAACATCTTTTCGCCCTGCCACGTTCTTTTCTGCGAGACGACTATCCGCGTCTTCTCTCCCTGCAAGGCTCGGATGTGCCCGCTGGCACGTGGAACCGAGAAGGCAGGTGCAGAGAGCACGGCGATCTGACGGCGCCGTGCAGCCTGTAAAGGAAAGAGGACTGCCACTGGAATGTGGTGCAAATACAAGTTGCCACGCGTCGGGGGCAAGCTCTGGGCAAACCCGTTGAACTACAAGTGCTCTCTGTGCCAGACGTAGCCGAGAATCTTTCCGTAAAGATGCTGGCTACAAAGCAAAGAGAATGTGGTGCTGCTTCAGCGCTAGAGAGACATTGCATAGCCCAGGCGTGTTTCGGCAGAAGCAGCAGCCTGCAGCATTCGGCTGCCGGCACCGTGCTCTCTGGGCGAGAAGTAGACGGCGGTTCGTCTCCAGCAAAACGAAAGCGCGACCTGCTAGGAACAGCGTAAGAATGAAGGCAGAGCAGCGAGCTGGTGTGTGCGTCGCCCAGGCTGCAAGAGGAAGCGCGTGGCTGCCACTCGCTTGTTTTCGGATTCGAATTAGCAGTTGAAAGCAGAAAATTCCACTTGCAGCTACTTGTGCTGCTACCTAGTTCTCTCCCAGCGTTCCCTGGAAAGAATTGTGCCGGGGTTTATGCTTCGAGATGCAGAGATGACAGTGGTAGAGGCAGCGGAGAATGGAAATAGAGAGTGCAGCGGACAGTTTCTGGGGCTTGACGTGAGGCAACGGGGAAAGTGCAGTCCAGCAGTGGCTTTTACTTCTGGGGCCTTTTTCTTTGCTAGCAGCTGCTGCAAGTGGGCAAGGGAGCTGCGAGCGTGCAAAAGGTGACGGCACGTCTACGCGAGAAGGAAGCTGCCGAGCCGCAGTGTGTTGTGCTCAGTTTCAAGGCAGCTTGGAGCAGGGGGGTACTTGAAGAACGCCTTCTTTCTGGACGTGTCCTTCTGGGTGTGCTCGAGCTGCATGGACTCTGCAGCGCTGAAGGTGTAAGAAACTGCTTGTGGCCAGCTAGTGTCCAGGAGTGCAAGGGCTGCTCCTTCCTTTCTGAAGCAGTCAGAGCATTCTGAGCTGAATCGGCTTGTGAAGAAGCTCTTGGCTGGACATTTGAAATTCGGTGCACCGAGTACATGAAGCCCGTGCCCAGCTGCTTCGTTCTTGGCCTTCTGCGCTCTGGACAGAAGTGAAGCCCGGCGATGACTTTAACCGTGCAGCAGCTCTTCAGCGTGTGTACTGCACGCATCCACAGTGTGCTCTGCACGGATTTTCCTCTGCTCTCGCTCAGCGAAATGAATCAGGAGAGAAACGCTGGATGGATTAGCCTTTCGCTGGCCGAGGCTCACAGTACAGCACCACACTCTGGGTGACGAGGAGAACAAAGGAAGAACATCTTTTCGCCCTGCCACGTTCTTTTCTGCGAGACGACTATCCGCGTCTTCTCTCCCTGCAAGGCTCGGATGTGCCCGCTGGCACGTGGAACCGAGAAGGCAGGTGCAGAGAGCACGGCGATCTGACGGCGCCGTGCAGCCTGTAAAGGAAAGAGGACTGCCACTGGAATGTGGTGCAAATACAAGTTGCCACGCGTCGGGGGCAAGCTCTGGGCAAACCCGTTGAACTACAAGTGCTCTCTGTGCCAGACGTAGCCGAGAATCTTTCCGTAAAGATGCTGGCTACAAAGCAAAGAGAATGTGGTGCTGCTTCAGCGCTAGAGAGACATTGCATAGCCCAGGCGTGTTTCGGCAGAAGCAGCAGCCTGCAGCATTCGGCTGCCGGCACCGTGCTCTCTGGGCGAGAAGTAGACGGCGGTTCGTCTCCAGCAAAACGAAAGCGCGACCTGCTAGGAACAGCGTAAGAATGAAGGCAGAGCAGCGAGCTGGTGTGTGCGTCGCCCAGGCTGCAAGAGGAAGCGCGTGGCTGCCACTCGCTTGTTTTCGGATTCGAATTAGCAGTTGAAAGCAGAAAATTCCACTTGCAGCTACTTGTGCTGCTACCTAGTTCTCTCCCAGCGTTCCCTGGAAAGAATTGTGCCGGGGTTTATGCTTCGAGATGCAGAGATGACAGTGGTAGAGGCAGCGGAGAATGGAAATAGAGAGTGCAGCGGACAGTTTCTGGGGCTTGACGTGAGGCAACGGGGAAAGTGCAGTCCAGCAGTGGCTTTTACTTCTGGGGCCTTTTTCTTTGCTAGCAGCTGCTGCAAGTGGGCAAGGGAGCTGCGAGCGTGCAAAAGGTGACGGCACGTCTACGCGAGAAGGAAGCTGCCGAGCCGCAGTGTGTTGTGCTCAGTTTCAAGGCAGCTTGGAGCAGGGGGGTACTTGAAGAACGCCTTCTTTCTGGACGTGTCCTTCTGGGTGTGCTCGAGCTGCATGGACTCTGCAGCGCTGAAGGTGTAAGAAACTGCTTGTGGCCAGCTAGTGTCCAGGAGTGCAAGGGCTGCTCCTTCCTTTCTGAAGCAGTCAGAGCATTCTGAGCTGAATCGGCTTGTGAAGAAGCTCTTGGCTGGACATTTGAAATTCGGTGCACCGAGTACATGAAGCCCGTGCCCAGCTGCTTCGTTCTTGGCCTTCTGCGCTCTGGACAGAAGTGAAGCCCGGCGATGACTTTAACCGTGCAGCAGCTCTTCAGCGTGTGTACTGCACGCATCCACAGTGTGCTCTGCACGGATTTTCCTCTGCTCTCGCTCAGCGAAATGAATCAGGAGAGAAACGCTGGATGGATTAGCCTTTCGCTGGCCGAGGCTCACAGTACAGCACCACACTCTGGGTGACGAGGAGAACAAAGGAAGAACATCTTTTCGCCCTGCCACGTTCTTTTCTGCGAGACGACTATCCGCGTCTTCTCTCCCTGCAAGGCTCGGATGTGCCCGCTGGCACGTGGAACCGAGAAGGCAGGTGCAGAGAGCACGGCGATCTGACGGCGCCGTGCAGCCTGTAAAGGAAAGAGGACTGCCACTGGAATGTGGTGCAAATACAAGTTGCCACGCGTCGGGGGCAAGCTCTGGGCAAACCCGTTGAACTACAAGTGCTCTCTGTGCCAGACGTAGCCGAGAATCTTTCCGTAAAGATGCTGGCTACAAAGCAAAGAGAATGTGGTGCTGCTTCAGCGCTAGAGAGACATTGCATAGCCCAGGCGTGTTTCGGCAGAAGCAGCAGCCTGCAGCATTCGGCTGCCGGCACCGTGCTCTCTGGGCGAGAAGTAGACGGCGGTTCGTCTCCAGCAAAACGAAAGCGCGACCTGCTAGGAACAGCGTAAGAATGAAGGCAGAGCAGCGAGCTGGTGTGTGCGTCGCCCAGGCTGCAAGAGGAAGCGCGTGGCTGCCACTCGCTTGTTTTCGGATTCGAATTAGCAGTTGAAAGCAGAAAATTCCACTTGCAGCTACTTGTGCTGCTACCTAGTTCTCTCCCAGCGTTCCCTGGAAAGAATTGTGCCGGGGTTTATGCTTCGAGATGCAGAGATGACAGTGGTAGAGGCAGCGGAGAATGGAAATAGAGAGTGCAGCGGACAGTTTCTGGGGCTTGACGTGAGGCAACGGGGAAAGTGCAGTCCAGCAGTGGCTTTTACTTCTGGGGCCTTTTTCTTTGCTAGCAGCTGCTGCAAGTGGGCAAGGGAGCTGCGAGCGTGCAAAAGGTGACGGCACGTCTACGCGAGAAGGAAGCTGCCGAGCCGCAGTGTGTTGTGCTCAGTTTCAAGGCAGCTTGGAGCAGGGGGGTACTTGAAGAACGCCTTCTTTCTGGACGTGTCCTTCTGGGTGTGCTCGAGCTGCATGGACTCTGCAGCGCTGAAGGTGTAAGAAACTGCTTGTGGCCAGCTAGTGTCCAGGAGTGCAAGGGCTGCTCCTTCCTTTCTGAAGCAGTCAGAGCATTCTGAGCTGAATCGGCTTGTGAAGAAGCTCTTGGCTGGACATTTGAAATTCGGTGCACCGAGTACATGAAGCCCGTGCCCAGCTGCTTCGTTCTTGGCCTTCTGCGCTCTGGACAGAAGTGAAGCCCGGCGATGACTTTAACCGTGCAGCAGCTCTTCAGCGTGTGTACTGCACGCATCCACAGTGTGCTCTGCACGGATTTTCCTCTGCTCTCGCTCAGCGAAATGAATCAGGAGAGAAACGCTGGATGGATTAGCCTTTCGCTGGCCGAGGCTCACAGTACAGCACCACACTCTGGGTGACGAGGAGAACAAAGGAAGAACATCTTTTCGCCCTGCCACGTTCTTTTCTGCGAGACGACTATCCGCGTCTTCTCTCCCTGCAAGGCTCGGATGTGCCCGCTGGCACGTGGAACCGAGAAGGCAGGTGCAGAGAGCACGGCGATCTGACGGCGCCGTGCAGCCTGTAAAGGAAAGAGGACTGCCACTGGAATGTGGTGCAAATACAAGTTGCCACGCGTCGGGGGCAAGCTCTGGGCAAACCCGTTGAACTACAAGTGCTCTCTGTGCCAGACGTAGCCGAGAATCTTTCCGTAAAGATGCTGGCTACAAAGCAAAGAGAATGTGGTGCTGCTTCAGCGCTAGAGAGACATTGCATAGCCCAGGCGTGTTTCGGCAGAAGCAGCAGCCTGCAGCATTCGGCTGCCGGCACCGTGCTCTCTGGGCGAGAAGTAGACGGCGGTTCGTCTCCAGCAAAACGAAAGCGCGACCTGCTAGGAACAGCGTAAGAATGAAGGCAGAGCAGCGAGCTGGTGTGTGCGTCGCCCAGGCTGCAAGAGGAAGCGCGTGGCTGCCACTCGCTTGTTTTCGGATTCGAATTAGCAGTTGAAAGCAGAAAATTCCACTTGCAGCTACTTGTGCTGCTACCTAGTTCTCTCCCAGCGTTCCCTGGAA
>NW_028120392.1:0-53997 GCF_965178545.1 Coloeus monedula
CCTTCACCAAACCAGCTGGGCAGTGAAAGGTCCCTCACCACACCAGGTGCTGCTGCATGATACAGCTGGGAACAGCCATGACCATACCAGCAGCATCAGCTTCCCATGAGCAGCATGAGCCACGGTGGGGAACAAAGGATCATCAGTCATCCCACGACAGCCTTGAAACGTTCTCTCGATGAATTGTAGCCCAAGTGGAAGACCCCCATTGTTGCTTCAGTTTTGGAAACAATTTCCAAATGTCTTGGGAGTTGTTTCCAGAACTTACCACCATGGATTATGTTCGAGATAGAGCCTTACTGATGACTAAGGCAAATCATCTTGTGAGCCTGTAAACAGCTCTGTCCTGAGTGAGGCTCTTGGAGGCCTCCTGGACCACAGTGGGCTGTGCCAGCACCTCCCTCTGGGTGGAATGTCTCTCGTAGCTTGAGAACCATAAAGCTGGGGTACTCAAAAGACCACCACTGATGACGAGGCCTGGTTTGATCCACACACACATCCACGCACACTCCTCAAAGTCCAACCCACGCTTGGTTGAGAAATGCAAAGAGATTTGATGTGAACATTTCAATGAGCCCGAGGGGCATTTTCAATAGGTACAGTTACACACCTGAATACAGATGTGCTCTTCTCTGTGCCTCTGTGGGTGTGGGTGTGTGTGAATTGATAATGGTATCAATGTTGTCACCGTGAATTTGTAATTAAGTCCTTGCTATGATTGTGGATTGAGTGCTGCTAAACCCTTTTGCACCCTTCTAATTTTGTATCCATATCCTTTGCATACCGTACACTTGTAAATGCACAGTGTCCCTATAAAACATTAAACATTGATTACAATTCAATATTCTATTTATGCTTCATCCATTTAGGAAGTAACAGAGTGAACTTTGCCATCAAACTCTGTTGAAGCCACACTGCCTACGTCCAGCCATGAAAAGAAGTGTTTTTCTCCTTCCCAGCCCACAATCATGTACTCATCCCATTGAGAAAATTCCAACATCACCAACAGAAGAGATAAGATTGATTTTCCTATGCTTTTGTGAAGAAGCTCTGACAGGACTGAAAAGTTGCTCAAAATATCTTTATTAACTCGCACAAAGAACAAATTGGCACCGGGCCCTGCAAGACCGTGATCTCCAGGTGACAGACCCAAGCTCAGTGACTGAGGCTTTGGTGCTCTGGTGTAATTTCTGGGAGTACTTTGTGCAGCTGCAGGTAACCTCAGGACAGAAGCCAGTACTCACCCTGGCAGTGCAGGTGGTAACTGAGGGAAGAGGAGAACAAACGAGCACAACTCTCCAGCAATGCTGCACAAAGGCTTTAATGAGAAGGAGCAAAAGCAGTGGCACAGAACACAGACCAAGGGACACGCGTGCGGGGGCCAGGCAGGGAAAGAGATGGGCCCATTTGCCAAGGACAGAGGGGATGACCCGCCGGCTTCAGCAGATCTGACCGCAGCGGGGGGAAGGCAGACACAGGCCTGACCCCCCCAGCCCAAGGGAGCCCCCAGAAGAGATGGGAACCCCCGCACTGCTGAGGGAGCTGCCCACAGCAGCCGACAGAGAGGATCCCACGGCTGTGCTCTGAGGGAAAGAGGTGAGGATGGGGCCCGGCATGGTCACCACCACCGGCGAAGGCTCGATGTACACCGTGGAGTCAGCGCAGCGGGCGACACAGGGCTCACTGCAGCTGCTTGCAAGGGGGGTTGGGCCACAGGGGCCGCAGGGCCGTGGGGGACAGGGTCTGCAGCAAGACATCTCTCGGCGCAGGAGGCAAAGCTGCAACACAGAGCAGGGAGCGCCAACCAGCCTCAGGATCAGTCTGTCTGTCCCTCAGCTCTCTCCAGGGACACATGCGGTCTTCAAAACACGCTCTGTGCCCACAGCTCCCACATCCCTCCTCGTGCCCTGTGAGTGGAACGGCACAGGAAGGCCGCCCCACTTCAGGAATAGGACCCAGCACAGTGGCTTTAAGGCCCCTGTGGAAAGACGGGTCACAGCCCGTGCCCAGAACAGACATGGCTGTGTTAGAGATGTCCGGAGACATTTTGCTACACCACGGCAGGTGCAAATTCTGCTGGGCACATCCCCCTGCGGCTGAGCCCCATTGATCCCCTTCTGCTGGAACAAAGCCCCCTCTTCCCAGCTGTCCCCAGCCACCCCCATGGAAAGGCTGACGGCCCTTCAACAGTTCTGTGTCAGGGCCAAGCTGAGGCAGCCCAAGGATCAGCCTGGGCAGCCTCCATGACAGCAGTTCAGCCCACAGGGAGAGATGGAGTGGACTCAGGCTTACCTCGTTCCTCGAGGAAAGGCACACCAGAGAGGAGGAGGATGCAGAGCCTGGAGCAGCGCAGCCTTTTATGCCGTGTCCCAGAGCCCTGTGGGGCCACAAACATTCCTTGTTCGTGAAACATCCAAACTCCTGGGAGTGGCTACTTGCGAGGCCTTGCTGCTGGTGAAGTCCCTTCGTCTTTCATCTTAAATGTTGTGCTCCCACTTCATACAACCCGGAATCCTGCAATGATTCTTAGAATCACCTGGGATGGAATGGATCTTAAATCATCTAGCTTGAGCACCCTGAAATGGCTTCTACAACTTCTCTGGAGAACCTGTTCTAGTGTCTCACTCCTCTCAGAGGAAAGGATTCCTTCCCAATATCTAATCTAAATATACCTGCTTTCAGTTTAAAACCAGTAGCCCTTGTCCCATCCCTACACACCCCAACCAAGTGTCCCTCCCTTTCTAAACTGAATGTCTCCTGGGAGCCCTCTCTTCTCTTTGCTGCACAACCCCAACCCTCTCAGCCTGTCCTCACAGAGCAACGGCTCCAGTTGCCCGATGGTCTTTGTGGCTCCTCTTGACCCACTGCAGCAGGTCGGTGTGTTTCTTAGGCTGTGGGTCCTAGAGCTGGACGCAGTACCCCAGCTATGGTGTCATGAGAGCCAAGTACAGCAGGACAATCCCCTCCTTCAACCTGCTGGCCTCATGGCTCTGGATGCAGCCCAGGATACGACTGGCTTTCTGCCGGCGCGTGGTGCAGGCTCATGTTCAGTATTTCAACCATCAGAACCTGCAAGTCCTTCTGTGCAGGGCCGCTCTCGATCTACTCATGGCCTAGCCTGTGTCCATGTTTGGGATTGCCCTGACCTTGGCACTTGACCTTGTTGAACTTCATGAGGTTTTCACAGACCCACCTGTCCAGCCTGTCCATGTCCCTCTGGATGGCATCCCTTTCTCTAGAGTACCAACCACTATCGCTTTCCAGGCGCTGCGGCTTTTCTGTGTCATAGCGCGAGGTGCTGCGATCTTCCAAAAGCGTCTCCTTAGCGACGCCGCTCGGCAGGATCAGCACACATTCACACATGTGTGCATGCACAAACGCACTGATAGCTCCAGTAATCTCGGTCGATGGCAAAGAGGCAGGGAGAGTCTCTGTGTAGAGTTCCATGGACGAAGGTTTATTGCAGCCGCACCAGGAAGGGGTGAAGGGACGAAGACAAAAGACAATGGAGAGTCCAGGTTTAAGTACGGGAGCGTGGCGAGCATCAGAGACCAATGATCGGAGGGCATGGGGGGTGGTACAAAGGCGGGACTAGGGAATGGGAGCCAATAGGAAAGCTCTAGGGGAGTGGCGATAGGCAAGGGCCAATGGGGGAACCTGGAGTGGAGAACTTTCTAGGGCATGGGACATATTAGGTAGCAAGGGGGCAGAGAGGCCAACGGCCAACCAGGAACGCAGAACTGGAGTACATTAGCATAGCAACGCAAAGCATTCTGGAGACACTTCTTTTCTCACCCTAACCTGGAAGAATTCTCTGGTACTAGGGCCTGTCTTACCAGAGGACTCTCTTTGTCTCTTGTACCACAGGCTAACCGGCCCCACAAACCACATCACTTTGCTCAATGTCACCCACAAACCTGCTGAGGATGCACTCAATCCCTCCTAACACCCCTTCCACCCCCCATGTCTCCCAGCAAGCTGTTAAATATTCCTGGTCCCATCACCAAACCCTGAGAACCCACACTCATCACTGGTTGGACACTGCTCAAGTGTGACATCGAGCTCTCCACCACAAGTCCTGGAGTGCTGCCATCCATCCAATTCCATGTGCACTGACTGGCCACCCCTCATAAAATCCACGTCACTCCTATTTAGAGAGAAGGATGCAAAGAGCAGGTCCAGCAGTGCCTGTCCTCTGGTCAGGCTCTCCATCCCCTGTGCTAGCATGTTGTCCTCAACACACTCTAGTAGTTCCCAGGACTGCTGGCAGTTCCCTGTGCCGCTTTGCCAGCAGATGACTGAGTGGTTTAAGTTCCTCTGAGGACCAGGGCCAAGTGAGTGGGCTGTGTCCCAAGATCAAAACAATTCATCTGTGTCCCAGAAGCATAAGGCCAATTGGCTCAGAGGTCTGAGGCTGGAGTGGAGGAAGATTGGAGGTGGGTTTGTGTCACACGGATTGCCTTTGTCACATTGCCCTCTTCATGGGGACAGTGCCCGCCTGTCAACAGTAGAATTTAGCTATGAGAGACACCTCAAGTGAGCCCTCAAGTGCTTTTTGGTGCAGATGCACAAGCCAGCCCTGAGAGGCATTTCTCCCCGGGGGTCACTTTGGCAAGGAGGAGACGGTGGGTAAGTTGAGGCGGAAGGTCAAGGCTGCACAGTCCCGTAGAGAAGAAGAGACGCACCTGTCCAGGGCTGTGGCAAAACTCAGTGGCAAAGTAGGATCACTGTGGGCCGGAGAGAAAGCTCCTCACTGAGAGGAGTGAGGACCACGAGGGCTTTGCTTTCTGTTATCAGTCTCTGCCACAGCCTGCTTTTTTCTGCCCATGAGCCTGGGGAAGAGAGGCAGATTCACAACCAAGACAAGAAAACCAAGGACTCAATAAACTGTCTCTCAAGGGACTTGTCTAAGGGAATCTCCACAGCTGTGTGTCCCTCGAAAACTAAGCAGGGCCCTCATGCATTTTACAAGCAGAGCTCTGGCCTGAGCTTGGGAAGTTGAGATCCTCTAGAGAACAAGGAAATCAACACGTAGGAAGGTGATCAAAGGCACGTGCCTACGTCTCTCCCAGAAAGACAAATGGACCCATTCTCTCGCACACTAATTTTGCTCAGCGTGTCCACTCCGGAGGCCAGGATCTGCATGGTGGCCTTGGGGAAGAAGCTGAGGGCAGGGAACCCACAGCTCATGGCTCTTTTTCCTGGGGCAGGCATCCCTTTGCGCATTCAATGCATTTTGCAGTTCAAAGGGATGTTGGATCAGTCTCCCAGAGCATATGGGAATCATTGTGATGTGGAAGAGTTGGGAAAATCCATGAGCTTCAGGCAAACCTGAATCATCCTGATGTGGAAATGAGTGCACACGGTGCCCTGGACTCAGGCATTCCAGGGATACCAGAGCACATAGCCTCTTCCCTCCAAAATTTCTGCCTTTGTTGGGGGCGTTTCCAGACCTTTTAGGACCAGTCCCAAACCACCTCGTGCGTCTGTGTAATCCTGTGCTGCTGCTGCTGCTGCAGCTTTCCAAAAGGCATTGCCTTTCGGTGGCTGCTCAAGGGCCCGTGGGACGCAGGGCAACCCAGGATAATGGAGATTAGGAGAGACCACTGGAAGTCCTCTGATCCCGCTCTGAGAAGAACAAACTTCCCAGTTGCCTCCAGAAGCTGTGGGCCTTGTGCCATTGTCCTCTGAACACTGCCACTGTCAGACAGGTCCCCGTCTCTTGGACAGCTCTTCCAGGGATGCCCTGCACCCCTGGGGAGCTACCAGGAGATGGAAAGGGCTCCTACAGCTGATCTTCCCAGGTCCTCGAGGGGGACGACCACCAGGAGATGACATTGAGGCTGCCTGCACTGGTGAGCACATGCCACATGGCAGCCTGGAGAGAACAGGGCCGGGTATGTGCAGGGAATGCCACCTGCTCTGCATTGCACTCTCAGGCCAGTGACAAGGAACCCCCCTTTGGGGCAGAAGGGCTGGAAAGCTGAGAGAAAGTCTGTCCCAAGAGAGCTTTCACTCTAAGTCCTCTGGGGAGCTTTCACCCCTAATCCTGAGAGTTCCTTACTGTCCATCTCCAGATCCCACCCCACAAGCCTGGGGTCTGATCACCCCGTGGATGGTGCCCTTTCCTTGGCACTGCAGAAGCCACATCTGGGTTGGTGTCCCCATTTGGTGTCCCCAGGGACAAGGGAGGTGGTGGTGATCTCTTATGGCAGAGGGCCGGGCAGAACATAAGGGCTGCAGCACCCGACGTATGGGGGGAGGCGGAGGGCACTGTGCTTGTGCAACCTGGTGGAGATGAGCAAGGTGTGGAGGGGGGCATGGAGCTGCTGTCTCCACCACCTCCTGGAGGTTCTGGAGAGAATGAAGCCAAACTCTCCTGAGAGGTGCACTGCCAAAGGGCAAGAGGCAGCAATCGCAAATTGCAAGAAAAGAAATCCCAGGGCTCCCTGGGGGAAGACAAGGGACAGGCCTGGGAGAGCTGCACAAGGGACAGTGACCTCTTTCTTGAGCTGTGTCCGTGCTTAGAAGTCAGCAGGACAAAGGCCCAGAGCCTGCTGGGGAACCGGGGCAGTTTGATCTGCCCAGAGCAGTTGATAGGAGCACAATACCTCTAGAGCTCTATCCCGACCTGCTGGGGTGGATCTGGGGTACTCTGAGTCACTACGGCCCTTGAGCAGCCTCCAAAAGGCACGTCTCCACGCCTTGGGAGACAGCAAATGCAGGACATTGCAGAGAAGCACCAGGTGATCCAGGAACGGGGGTAAAAGGTGGGGAAATGCCCTTCATGGCAGCAGAACACTGAGGATATGAGCTCTGTTAGCCCTTGAACGCCTGAGCCTGCGGCACCCAGTCCACTGAATTCCACACTGGGTGACTCAGGTTTGCCTGGAGCTCAGGGATTTTCCCAACTCTTCCGCATCACGATGACACCCACGGGCTCTGGGAGACTGATCCAGTGTCCCTTTGAAATGTAAAACGTATGGAATGGGAAACCCCACTCCTGACCCAGCAAAAAGAGCTGTGAGCTTTGGGCTCCCTGCCCTAAGCCTTTCCCCAAAGCCGCCATCCCGGTCTCTGGCCTCTGGGATGAACACGCTGAGCAAAACAGGTCAATGTGGCTGTGGGTCTCTTTCAGGGAAGGACACGGCATCTCTTTGATCACAAAACCAGGCCGTGGTACAGCCTGTGGACCGTAAGCAAATCCCTATGGCTGTCACTCAGGCCTGCAGGGGACATCCTTCCAGCTGAACATGGGCTTTGCTTGCCACTGAGCTTTGCCACCTCCCTGCAGAGCTGGGTCTCTTCCCCACTATGGGATTGTGCAGTGTTGACTTTCGGCCTCAACTGAGCCACAGTCTTCTGGACATCTGTGATGACCCGTGGAAATAATGACTCTCAGGATTAGCCTGAGTGCCTGCACCTTTTGAAAGCTCCTGAGAGCTGACCTGGGGTGTCTCTCATGGCTGAATTTAACTGTAACTGGAGCCAAAGTAGCCATCAAGAAGAACAAGTGACAGAAGCAATAGACACTACGCAAATCCATTTAAACTCACCTTATGCACTGGCCCGGGAACACCAAGTCAAGTGGCCTTAGGAAGCTGGGACACAGATGAATCATTTCCTTGTTGGCTGGTGTGAAACTGGAGAAAAATGCCTGAGATGAAAGACGAAGGGACTTCACCAGCAGCAAGGCCTCGCAAGTAGCCACTCCCAGGAGTTTGGATGTTTCGCGAACAAAGAATGTTTGTGGCCCCACAGGGCTCTGGGACACGGCATAAAAGGCTGCGCTGCTCCAGGCTCTGCATCCTCCTCCTCTCTGGTGTGCCTTTCCTCGAGGAACGAGGTAAGCCTGAGTCCGCTCCATCTCTCCCTGTGGGCTGAACTGCTGTCATGGAGGCTGTCCAGGCTGATCCTTGGGCTGCCTCAGCTTGGCCCTGACACAGAACTGTTGAAGGGCCGTCAGCCTTTCCATGGGGGTGGCTGGGGACAGCTGGGAAGAGGGGGCTTTGTTCCAGCAGAAGGGGATCAATGGGGCTCAGCCGCAGGGGGATGTGCCCAGCAGAATTTGCACCTGCCGTGGTGTAGCAAAATGTCTCCGGACATCTCTAACACAGCCATGTCTGTTCTGGGCACGGGCTGTGACCCGTCTTTCCACAGGGGCCTTAAAGCCACTGTGCTGGGTCCTATTCCTGAAGTGGGGCGGCCTTCCTGTGCCGTTCCACTCACAGGGCACGAGGAGGGATGTGGGAGCTGTGGGCACAGAGCGTGTTTTGAAGACCGCATGTGTCCCTGGAGAGAGCTGAGGGACAGACAGACTGATCCTGAGGCTGGTTGGCGCTCCCTGCTCTGTGTTGCAGCTTTGCCTCCTGCGCCGAGAGATGTCTTGCTGCAGACCCTGTCCCCCACGGCCCTGCGGCCCCTGTGGCCCAACCCCCCTTGCAAGCAGCTGCAGTGAGCCCTGTGTCGCCCGCTGCGCTGACTCCACGGTGTACATCGAGCCTTCGCCGGTGGTGGTGACCATGCCGGGCCCCATCCTCACCTCTTTCCCTCAGAGCACAGCCGTGGGATCCTCTCTGTCGGCTGCTGTGGGCAGCTCCCTCAGCAGTGCGGGGGTTCCCATCTCTTCTGGGGGCTCCCTTGGGCTGGGGGGGTCAGGCCTGTGTCTGCCTTCCCCCCGCTTCGGTCAGATCTGCTGAAGCCGGCGGGTCATCCCCTCTGTCCTTGGCAAATGGGCCCATCTCTTTCCCTGCCTGGCCCCCGCACGCGTGTCCCTTGGTCTGTGTTCTGTGCCACTGCTTTTGCTCCTTCTCATTAAAGCCTTTGTGCAGCATTGCTGGAGAGTTGTGCTCGTTTGTTCTCCTCCTCCCTCAGCTACCACCTGCACTGCCAGGGAAGATCCTTCCCTCTCCCATGGCAACAAATGTAACCCAATGATGGGGCACTGCCCAGTGTTGGTAGAGCTCCTTGCACTGACTGCAGAGCAATAGAACAAAATTGGCAGGGAGGAGAGGAAAAGAAAAGCCGCAGAGGAAAGGGGCAAGAAAGGAGCAGGACAAAGGACAAAGGTGGGCATACAAGTAATGCCACACAGAGTAACCTGGTGTTACAGTGGGAATGGTCCAACGTGGAAACAGCTGCCCAAAGAGTGTAGCCCAGTCTCCTGTTATTGGATGCGTCCAACATACAAGCAGAGAGTCCCAGAGCTGCGTCCTGTGCCTGACCCACTTTGAGTGGGTGATCTCCACCTCAGCTGCTGTGTGATTGATCAGAGAACATTCCACAAGTGAACCAGGAGCAGAGTGGAGCTGTGAGGGTGTCAGCATGCGGAGGGAAGAAAAAAGCCAAGGTCCCACTGAGATTTGAACTCAGATCACTGGATTCAGAGTCCAGAGTGCTCACCATTACACCATGGGACCTCCTGCATAGGTGACCCCTGGCTCCTGTGCCCAGCCTTGCTCAGCCTTATGCCCCTGGCTGAGGCTGGCTGTCTCTCCGTCGCCTTGGACATCCATCACCAAGTGCAGCCTTCCTGCAGGGCCTCCAGGCACTCTCTAATCGCGCCACCCTTCAGGGCAGCAGCACAGCTTCTTCTGCTGGCCCCGCGTGGCCTCTCTTACAAGTGCCAGGCTCAAAACCTCACACAATCTTGTCTTTCCCAAATTGCAACAAGCTCTTCCTGACTCACGGCAGGCCTTGGCAAGTCACCTTCACCCAGCAGAAGCCCCCTTGCCTTCTCTTCTCCAGCCCAAACCAGCCCCGCTCCCTAAGGACTAAGAAGAGGGAAACATTGCCCCGTCTCTACAAAAGGTAAAGAAAGACCCTCTGCGGAACCCAGGAAAGGGGCTGGAGAGGCAAGCAGAAAGGACAGGTGAGACACCAAGGGCTGAGCAACGACTGAGCTCCAGTTCCTGTGGGGTAGAGGTTCACTCACTGCCCATGGTGGAGAGCAACGAGGGCAGAGCCCTCTCCGGGAACTCTTCCTTCTCGGAAGGAACTTCACTGCAAGGCATCCCAGGGGGACACAAGTCCAAATGCCTGCTCAAAGCAGTGCTGGAGACAAAGCAAGAAGCTAGGCAGCTCAGTGCCTGAGAACCACCAAGATCTCTGCACATCCGGCTCCAGCAGCTCATTTGCTCTCTGGGAGTCTCTGCAGGATCCAGAGCAGCTCCCGCAGTCTGCTTTTGCCAAGGATGACCTGGCTCAAAGCCAGTCTGTGCCTGCTGGGCTGGGAGGTGCCCGGAGTGCCGAGCAGGAGGCCCGGCTGAGGGGAGCAGGAGCAGGAGCTCAGCTGCTCTGTGTGAGCAGAACTTGCAGAGGAAAGAAACCATGCTGTTCGGGAGCAGGAGAGGCCGGGCAGTGTGGAGCCAGGCTGAAGAAAAGCTGGTCTGCCTTGGCCAGGAATGACCGAGCCCTGCTCACCTGCTTGGAGGGCAGCTCTGCCAAGCACTACCCTGCAAGGCTCCTGCAGCGCTGCTGCTGCTTCCCGCTCCTGCCACCCGCAGCCTGCGCTGCCTCCTGCTCCTCCAGTGCCCACGGGCACTGCCTCCCACACTGCCACCTCACACCCTGGCCTGGCTCCAGCTCCTGCACCTCTCACACTGGCTTCCCCCTCCTTCCACACCTCCCTCCCCCTTCACACACCCCAGCTCCAGCTCCTGGCATGTGCCTGCGCTCCTCTGGCTCTCACACTTGGGCTCAGCACACTCACGCTGCTGGGTGCTCCTAATGGGGCCCCTGCAGTTGTAGAACACAAGTCCTGTTTCACTGGGGAATCCTCCGTGGTCCCCAGGCCTTTCAGGAAACCTCTTCAGTGCCATGGCTACTCTGTAGAATGGAGCGCCATCCGGAATATTCACGTGCTCCAGCAATGGTGCTGAGGGTGCCACGAGCTTCACAGATGTTTCAGAGTTGTGGTGGCAGCAGGAACCAGCTGTGTCCTGGGCAGGCCAACCGCTAAAGGTTTTCCAAGAGAGACGGTGCCCACAGCACCCTGTGTCTCCTCCACTCCCAACACGCAGCCACCTCTAGCCAATACAGTGTCCCTTGGGAATACCTGCTTGGCCCTGATCCTGGATCACCCTACAAATGGTCACGGCAGCAAACAGACGAGGACGGAGAAAGCTCCCAGGTCTTTGAGCTGAGCACATGTGGAGCAGTCTGAGCCTCCTCTGCCCCTAGAGGAGGTGCCCTCCTGTGCCTGGGAAGCTCGGGATTGAGCTGCCTGCAGGGAAGGGAGGAAGACCTGTGTGCCCATAATACGCAGGGCCTCATGGGGGGAGCTGTGCCTGCTGCTGCACAGCTGCCCAAAGGCCATGCTGAGGGGCCCTTTGGGAGTGTTGGTGCCTGAGAAAGCCAAAGAGAAAGTGTCACCAAAGCCTAGGGAAAACCAGAAACTCTCAAACAACATCTTTTCAATGCTAGAGAATTAGGCATTACTTTATTCTGGCCAGGATGGTATTCTGGCCAAGATTTGCAATAGAAATTATTCCATCCACACATGTCTGGTTTGTGCAGTGGAAATTTTTCCATCACACACGGTTCTTTACCAGCTTTTTCACATATTTTTACGTGAAAACCCCAAAGAAATTCTTCTTCATTGGACCTAAATGACACAATCCTTAGTATGCAATCTCCTATGGGTTATCGATCCCTTTTCCCTTGATGCTAATTTGGTGCTCTTATCAATCTTTTCCCAGACCACGTGTCTCCAGCCACACCA
The DNA here is from genome assembly GCF_965178545.1 of Coloeus monedula. Lineage (NCBI taxonomy): Eukaryota > Metazoa > Chordata > Aves > Passeriformes > Corvidae > Coloeus > Coloeus monedula. The sequence goes on from NW_028120392.1 coordinate 11,723, forward strand.
GGCGGTAATGTTAATGTCCATTTATCTCCTCTGTATCTTCTGGCCACTCCCAACCTGTAGATGCATGTTAAACTCTCATAATCTGGGAATCTTCTTTTGTTGATTGACACCGACCAGGCCCCAGCCAGCAAAACTCAAACCCTGGGTAAACAGAGTCTTTTGAAGGAAAGCTTCGATTCCCCTCCTCCTGGGCAGAGGTGAACAAACCCCTGACTAAAGTTAGTTAAAAAAATTATAAAAGTTGTTGCATTTCTAACAAAAGCAGGTAGTGGGGGCAGAGAGAAGAGGAGCGCTATGGCCAGGGTTGCTCAAAGAGCTAGAGCCACAAAGGGTAAAAGCTGTTGGGTGGGGCAGCGTCGGTGAAAAAGTACCCTAGCAGAGGATGGTTTCGATCCATCGACCTCTGGGTTATGGGCCCAGCACGCTCCCGCTGCGCCACTCTGCTCCCCCTGGGGCTTGGCTGCCACTGCCCCCAGCCGGGCCTGACCCTGCCTGGGCACTGCTGGCTCTCGCTCCCTCCCTTCCTCTCTGCTTGGCCTCCCCCGCCCCACAAAACAGACTCCCCAAAAAATTCATCTCCCTTGGGCATGCGCTCTACAGCTCCAGGGCCAGGCCTTGCCCTTCTCCCACGCCTCCCGCACACAGCCCTGCACGGCCACTTGCCCTTTGACCACCCAAGCTGGCGCTGCATGTGCTCAAGGCATCCCGGACGCAGGCTGCAGCCTTGGGCATTGCTAGGGACGGGGGCACCTGAAATCCAGCGACATCCTGACGGCTGCAGCCCTGCCCAGAAATCCAGCTCTGCTCCCAGCATGCTGCGGGACTGCACCTGCCTGACAGTTTGGTTCTTTGCTGGCCAAGGAGGGACGCAGGCTCCCTTTGCTTGGAATTACCAACGGAAGAAATTCTCCTCTTTTAGCTGTGCAAATTCTGGTGCCTGAGCTCAACGCTGCTCACGGTTACCCTGAAGGAAAAGCTCTGAGTTCTAGGCACTTTGTGCTAAGCAGGCTGTCAAGCTGCAGGTCCTTGCCTTTCACGCTTGGTGCTAATGCGAGGTGACAAAATGCTCAGCTCCAGGTGCTGTCTGCATTTCCCCTTTCCTTCTTCTTTGATGTTGACAACATCTCTGAGCTTCTTTTCCCTTGCAGGGCTTGCCGCCCCCCCCCCCCCCCCCCCCCCCCCGCCAAGTGGCTTGGCTGCAGGACACAGACCTTGCAGCAGCAATGGGCTTTTGTTTTGTCCCCCTGCCCTTACACGTGCACCTCAGGCTTTCCCCTTGCCCTGATGAAGGCCCTTCAGAAGCCATGAAAGGCATTGCATTGCCAGCAGCTCCTCCCTTGCGGCTGCTCTGCGGGAACAGCCGGGGCTGCAAGCGCAGGAGCCCTCCTCTGGGGCTGTGTCGCGGCTGCAGAGTGGTCAGCTGCCCGCAGCCCAAAAGGGGCAGGCACCCCGTAGTTGGCAGGATTCGAACCTGCGCGGGGAAACCCCAATGGATTTCTAGTCCATCGCCTTCACCACTCGGCCACAACTACCTGCTCCAGCCCTCCCTGCCCTGCACATCACATGCCCTGTGCCATGACACCAATGCCCAGGCACTTTGGGCCAAGGCTCCTCTTACAAACGAGTGTTTCAGATTGCTTAAAAATTTGCTGGCAAGGGTATCAGCAAAAGCCAGATTTAAATATTACATGAAAGCACAACAAAGTTCCTTGGCAAGAGTCACTCTACTACTTACAGAACAGTTAAGGCACAACAAGGAAAAACAAGCAACAACAAAACCAAACAAAATCCAAGCAATCAAAACAGAAATAAACCAAGAACTACCTAGGGGAATGTGTGTGTTTGTGGGTGTGGCTCTCTCTCTGTGTCTCTGTGTCTCTGTGCGTGTGTGCGTGTGTGTGTGCGTGTGTGACAAAAGACATACAAGGGGCAAGGATATAAAGGAACACAGCCTAAAAGCTTAACAGCACTCAAACTTAACAGTATTTTAACTTAACTGATACATTAAACCTAATTAGTATCTTAACCTTAAAATTTAACAGAGGAATAACACTTGAATAGCATTTAACCTAACAGAACTTCGAAGTTAAACTTAGCAACTTAGCAGAAGAACAACACTTAGCAGCATTTAGGTAAGTTTATAACTGTAACCTAACTTTACTTACAGGCCTGACTTACTTAGATATCCAAGGTACTTAAACATCTAAGAAACCAGTATTTCTCCCAGATTTGCTGTAGCACATGCACACGTGCACGCACAGAGACATAAAGAGTTAGTGTGAGCAAGTTACCTGTGAAAAATTCCCCACAGAGGTCACTGAAATGCTCACTTTGGATGCCTTTGCCTCTCCCGACGGGCAAAGGGTCAGGCCTCAAGGAGTGAGGGTGTCAGCCCAGGACTCGTCGTTGTTCGGCAATCCTCCAAGTACTGCAAACCTGAGAGTTTGCTGGCTCTGAGAGGCATCTCACTCAGAGGGAGATTGCTGGTCGCAGCCTGCTGCGCTCCAGGAGAACTCAAATGGTCTCATTTTGGACCGCTGTTTATAGGGTCGCAAGAGAGTGGGCTTTAGCCATAACAATGTTCCATCCTAGCCACAGTTTGTGGTGCCACTTTCTTTGAAACTGTGAGAACAGGAATGTTATGGCGTTCAGGCAACAAAAGTATTTTCCAAGACCAGTCATAAGGAAAACAGGAGCTCGTTAGACAGCAGCTCTTGGGAAGAGACAGTGTTTCTGAGAAGCTCAGGAAGAGCTGAGAACAGGCTGTTTTCAAGGCCGAGGCCTAATGAGCGTTTCTCAGTGCGGCCTGAAAAAGGAGGGGGGAGGAATGCACCCCCACAGCTCCACTCCACCTTTGTAGTTGGGACCCTTGCAGAGCCAGACGGGCCCCTGAGGCCCCATTCCAGAGGCCCAAGGGACATAAGCCCAGGGTCTCTGGCTGCAGCTCCCTGAGCCTTGGCCTCAGCCAGGCACCTGGGAGACCTTGCCCTGTGGCTCTGGTCATTCATCCTCTCCTGTGCTCCTCCCCCTGACAAGCCTTGACTGAACCAGCTGCAAGAGGAAGCATCCCCTTCACCAAACCAGCTGGGCAGTGAAAGGTCCCTCACCACACCAGGTGCTGCTGCATGATACAGCTGGGAACAGCCATGACCATACCAGCAGCATCAGCTTCCCATGAGCAGCATGAGCCACGGTGGGGAACAAAGGATCATCAGTCATCCCACGACAGCCTTGAAACGTTCTCTCGATGAATTGTAGCCCAAGTGGAAGACCCCCTGTCGCGGGTTAGATTTGCAACCGGGCAGAAACACCAATTTAGTGTAGTGGTTTGGTCCAAAATACTCATTACTGTTTATCTTCTGTGAGATAAGAATTAGGAGAAATGCAAAGCAGGCACCAAACTTGAAAGAATATAAAGAAGTTTATTTACAACTCTAAAAGAAGGAAAAGAAAAATTATACCACCTTCAGAACTCTCCTCCTCCCCCCACCTTCCTCCCTTCTCCCACTGACAATGTGAAAAAACAACCCTTAAGATGTTCAGTCTGTTTACCACTTCCATAATAACCTTGTTCAGTCCATTTAGAAAGAGAAGTCTCTTCTTGCTCATGCTATGAAAACATTATCACAACGAGACAGCCGCCCACTTCCAAATATTGTTCAGTCCATTTAGGAAGAGGAGTCTCTCTGCCTGCGTGTGAGTCCTTTCCCCCGACTTGCAGCTTTTCCCGCAACTGCTTTCAAGGGTCCACTCTTGAAGTTTCTTGGGGTACAATTTTAAGGTTGAGCTGTTCAGAAACAAAAACAGAGGCCCTTCTCCTTCCCTGGGAGCAAAGGGTCCTCATCATCTTCATCGTTAAGACTATCTCTGGAAGCATCTCTAGGTACTGAGGTTTTCTCCTTTCCCGTTTGGAGCAAAAGTCCTCATCTGGTTCATCTCTAGGGACTGAGGTTTTCTCCTTTCCCGTTTAGAGCAAAAGTCCTCATCTGGTTCATCTCTCCCTGTCCAAACTTCTCATGAAATTACAGCTGCGTCAGCATCTGCCTATCTCGGCGCAGGTGCTTCTGCTTACGAGTTGAACACTCCACCCCCCATATCTTCATGAAATTACAACAGGATACTCTGATATATCATAGCTTCACAACAGAATTTCAGCTTTAAGCATCTCCTCTCTCTTCCCTCAGGTTTTCAGCTCTTCACAGCAGTAAAAGGGTTAATCTCACCTCGGCCTTGCAGCCGGAATGTTGAATTTTTCTTATCGCAGTGGAGAGGGGGGAGAGCCGAGCCGCTCCGGCTGCCCACGGCAAGGCAGTGGGGGGGGTTCCATGGCTGGAACAGGTCCATGGCTCCAGGATGGCCGTGGCCCGGCCCGGCCTGGCCCAAGCAGGGCCTGGCCGGGCCCGCTGGCCCCCACACGGGGCCCGCAGCCACCTGTCCCAGCGCCGGAAACGAGAGAGAGCTTGGAGGGGGAGTTTGCCTATTCTTAAATGTGGATCACAGAGGTGTTCACAACTTTAAGTGGCTTAGAGAATTGTCCATATTCAAACTGGCCAGCTGATAGGTTCTATCAGTTCCCAGAGGAAACTGTAAGCACCCCTTAGCAAGGACGTCCCTTCCGGGACTATGCTTGCTAACCTATGACACCCCCATTGTTGCTTCAGTTTTGGAAACAATTTCCAAATGTCTTGGGAGTTGTTTCCAGAACTTACCACCATGGATTATGTCCGAGATGGAACCTTACTGATGACTAAGGCAAATCATCTTGTGAGCCTGTAAACAGCTCTGTCCTGAGTGAGGCTCTTGGAGGCCTCCTGGACCACAGTGGGCTGTGCCAGCACCTCCCTCTGGGTGGAATGTCTCTCGTAGCTTGAGAACCATAAAGCTGGGGTACTCAAAAGACCACCACTGATGACGAGGCCTGGTTTGATCCACACACACATCCACGCACACTCCTCAAAGTCCAACCCACGCTTGGTTGAGAAATGCAAAGGGATTTGATGTGAACATTTCAATGAGCCCGAGGGGCATTTTCAATAGGTACAGTTACACACCTGAATATAGATGTGCTCTTCTCTGTGCCTCTGTGGGTGTGGGTGTGTGTGAATTGATAATGGTATCAATGTTGTCACCGTGAATTTGTAATTAAGTCCTTGCTATGATTGTGGATTGAGTGCTGCTAAACCCTTTTGCACCCTTCTAATTTTGTATCCATATCCTTTGCATACCGTACACTTGTAAATGCACAGTGTCCCTATAAAACATTAAACATTGATTACAATTCAATATTCTATTTATGCTTCATCCATTTAGGAAGTAACAGAGTGAACTTTGCCATCAAACTCTGTTGAAGCCACACTGCCTACGTCCAGCCATGAAAAGAAGTGTTTTTCTCCTTCCCAGCCCACAATCATGTACTCATCCCATTGAGAAAATTCCAACATCACCAACAGAAGAGATAAGATTGATTTTCCTATGCTTTTGTGAAGAAGCTCTGACAGGACTGAAAAGTTGCTCAAAATATCTTTATTAACTCGCACAAAGAACAAATTGGCACCGGGCCCTGCAAGACCGTGATCTCCAGGTGACAGACCCAAGCTCAGTGACTGAGGCTTTGGTGCTCTGGTGTAATTTCTGGGAGTACTTTGTGCAGCTGCAGGTAACCTCAGGACAGAAGCCAGTACTCACCCTGGCAGTGCAGGTGGTAACTGAGGGAAGAGGAGAACAAACGAGCACAACTCTCCAGCAATGCTGCACAAAGGCTTTAATGAGAAGGAGCAAAAGCAGTGGCACAGAACACAGACCAAGGGACACGCGTGCGGGGGCCAGGCAGGGAAAGAGATGGGCCCATTTGCCAAGGACAGAGGGGATGACCCGCCGGCTTCAGCAGATCTGACCGCAGCGGGGGGAAGGCAGACACAGGCCTGACCCCCCCAGCCCAAGGGAGCCCCCAGAAGAGATGGGAACCCCCGCACTGCTGAGGGAGCTGCCCACAGCAGCCGACAGAGAGGATCCCACGGCTGTGCTCTGAGGGAAAGAGGTGAGGATGGGGCCCGGCATGGTCACCACCACCGGCGAAGGCTCGATGTACACCGTGGAGTCAGCGCAGCGGGCGACACAGGGCTCACTGCAGCTGCTTGCAAGGGGGGTTGGGCCACAGGGGCCGCAGGGCCGTGGGGGACAGGGTCTGCAGCAAGACATCTCTCGGCGCAGGAGGCAAAGCTGCAACACAGAGCAGGGAGCGCCAACCAGCCTCAGGATCAGTCTGTCTGTCCCTCAGCTCTCTCCAGGGACACATGCGGTCTTCAAAACACGCTCTGTGCCCACAGCTCCCACATCCCTCCTCGTGCCCTGTGAGTGGAACGGCACAGGAAGGCCGCCCCACTTCAGGAATAGGACCCAGCACAGTGGCTTTAAGGCCCCTGTGGAAAGACGGGTCACAGCCCGTGCCCAGAACAGACATGGCTGTGTTAGAGATGTCCGGAGACATTTTGCTACACCACGGCAGGTGCAAATTCTGCTGGGCACATCCCCCTGCGGCTGAGCCCCATTGATCCCCTTCTGCTGGAACAAAGCCCCCTCTTCCCAGCTGTCCCCAGCCACCCCCATGGAAAGGCTGACGGCCCTTCAACAGTTCTGTGTCAGGGCCAAGCTGAGGCAGCCCAAGGATCAGCCTGGACAGCCTCCATGACAGCAGTTCAGCCCACAGGGAGAGATGGAGCGGACTCAGGCTTACCTCGTTCCTCGAGGAAAGGCACACCAGAGAGGAGGAGGATGCAGAGCCTGGAGCAGCGCAGCCTTTTATGCCGTGTCCCAGAGCCCTGTGGGGCCACAAACATTCTTTGTTCGCGAAACATCCAAACTCCTGGGAGTGGCTACTTGCGAGGCCTTGCTGCTGGTGAAGTCCCTTCGTCTTTCATCTCAGGCATTTTTCTCCAGTTTCACACCAGCCAACAAGGAAATGATTCATCTGTGTCCCAGCTTCCTAAGGCCACTTGACTTGGTGTTCCCGGGCCAGTGCATAAGGTGAGTTTAAATGGATTTGCGTAGTGTCTATTGCTTCTGTCACTTGTTCTTCTTGATGGCTACTTTGGCTCCAGTTACAGTTAAATTCAGCCATGAGAGACACCCCAGGTCAGCTCTCAGGAGCTTTCAAAAGGTGCAGGCACTCAGGCTAATCCTGAGAGTCATTATTTCCACGGGTCATCACAGATGTCCAGAAGACTGTGGCTCAGTTGAGGCCGAAAGTCAACACTGCACAATCCCATAGTGGGGAAGAGACCCAGCTCTGCAGGGAGGTGGCAAAGCTCAGTGGCAAGCAAAGCCCATGTTCAGCTGGAAGGATGTCCCCTGCAGGCCTGAGTGACAGCCATAGGGATTTGCTTACGGTCCACAGGCTGTACCACGGCCTGGTTTTGTGATCAAAGAGATGCCGTGTCCTTCCCTGAAAGAGACCCACAGCCACATTGACCTGTTTTGCTCAGCGTGTTCATCCCAGAGGCCAGAGACCGGGATGGCGGCTTTGGGGAAAGGCTTAGGGCAGGGAGCCCAAAGCTCACAGCTCTTTTTGCTGGGTCAGGAGTGGGGTTTCCCATTCCATACGTTTTACATTTCAAAGGGACACTGGATCAGTCTCCCAGAGCCCGTGGGTGTCATCGTGATGCGGAAGAGTTGGGAAAATCCCTGAGCTCCAGGCAAACCTGAGTCACCCAGTGTGGAATTCAGTGGACTGGGTGCCGCAGGCTCAGGCGTTCAAGGGCTAACAGAGCTCATATCCTCAGTGTTCTGCTGCCATGAAGGGCATTTCCCCACCTTTTACCCCCGTTCCTGGATCACCTGGTGCTTCTCTGCAATGTCCTGCATTTGCTGTCTCCCAAGGCGTGGAGACGTGCCTTTTGGAGGCTGCTCAAGGGCCGTAGTGACTCAGAGTACCCCAGATCCACCCCAGCAGGTCGGGATAGAGCTCTAGAGGTATTGTGCTCCTATCAACTGCTCTGGGCAGATCAAACTGCCCCGGTTCCCCAGCAGGCTCTGGGCCTTTGTCCTGCTGACTTCTAAGCACGGACACAGCTCAAGAAAGAGGTCACTGTCCCTTGTGCAGCTCTCCCAGGCCTGTCCCTTGTCTTCCCCCAGGGAGCCCTGGGATTTCTTTTCTTGCAATTTGCGATTGCTGCCTCTTGCCCTTTGGCAGTGCACCTCTCAGGAGAGTTTGGCTTCATTCTCTCCAGAACCTCCAGGAGGTGGTGGAGACAGCAGCTCCATGCCCCCCTCCACACCTTGCTCATCTCCACCAGGTTGCACAAGCACAGTGCCCTCCGCCTCCCCCCATACGTCGGGTGCTGCAGCCCTTATGTTCTGCCTGGCCCTCTGCCATAAGAGATCACCACCACCTCCCTTGTCCCTGGGGACACCAAATGGGGACACCAACCCAGATGTGGCTTCTGCAGTGCCAAGGAAAGGGCACCATCCACGGGGTGATCAGACCCCAGGCTTGTGGGGTGGGATCTGGAGATGGACAGTAAGGAACTCTCAGGATTAGGGGTGAAAGCTCCCCAGAGGACTTAGAGTGAAAGCTCTCTTGGGACAGACTTTCTCTCAGCTTTCCAGCCCTTCTGCCCCAAAGGGGGGTTCCTTGTCACTGGCCTGAGAGTGCAATGCAGAGCAGGTGGCATTCCCTGCACATACCCGGCCCTGTTCTCTCCAGGCTGCCATGTGGCATGTGCTCACCAGTGCAGGCAGCCTCAATGTCATCTCCTGGTGGTCGTCCCCCTCGAGGACCTGGGAAGATCAGCTGTAGGAGCCCTTTCCATCTCCTGGTAGCTCCCCAGGGGTGCAGGGCATCCCTGGAAGAGCTGTCCAAGAGATGGGGACCTGTCTGACAGTGGCAGTGTTCAGAGGACAATGGCACAAGGCCCACAGCTTCTGGAGGCAACTGGGAAGTTTGTTCTTCTCAGAGCGGGATCAGAGGACTTCCAGTGGTCTCTCCTAATCTCCATTATCCTGGGTTGCCCTGCGTCCCACGGGCCCTTGAGCAGCCACCGAAAGGCAATGCCTTTTGGAAAGCTGCAGCAGCAGCAGCAGCACAGGATTACACAGACGCACGAGGTGGTTTGGGACTGGTCCTAAAAGGTTTGGAAACGCCCCCAACAAAGGCAGAAATTTTGGAGGGAAGAGGCTATGTGCTCTGGTATCCCTGGAATGCCTGAGTCCAGGGCACCGTGTGCACTCATTTCCACATCAGGATGATTCAGGTTTGCCTGAAGCTCATGGATTTTCCCAACTCTTCCACATCACAATGATTCCCACCTGCTCTGGGAGACTGATCCAACATCCCTTTGAACTGCAAAATGCATTGAATGCGCAAAGGGATGCCTGCCCCAGGAAAAAGAGCCATGAGCTGTGGGTTCCCTGCCCTCAGCTTCTTCCCCAAGGCCACCATGCAGATCCTGGCCTCCGGGGTGGACACGCTGAGCAAAATTAGTGTGTGAGAGAATGGGTCCATTTGTCTTTCTGGGAGAGACGTAGGCACGTGCCTTTGATCACCTTCCTACGTGTTGATTTCCTTGTTCTCTAGAGGATCTCAACTTCCCAAGCTCAGGCCAGAGCTCTGCTTGTAAAATGCATGAGGGCCCTGCTTAGTTTTCGAGGGACACACAGCTGTGGAGATTCCCTTAGACAAGTCCCTTGAGAGACAGTTTATTGAGTCCTTGGTTTTCTTGTCTTGGTTGTGAATCTGCCTCTCTTCCCCAGGCTCATGGGCAGAAAAAAGCAGGCTGTGGCAGAGACTGATAACAGAAAGCAAAGCCCTCGTGGTCCTCACTCCTCTCAGTGAGGAGCTTTCTCTCCGGCCCACAGTGATCCTACTTTGCCACTGAGTTTTGCCACAGCCCTGGACAGGTGCGTCTCTTCTTCTCTACGGGACTGTGCAGCCTTGACCTTCCGCCTCAACTTACCCACCGTCTCCTCCTTGCCAAAGTGACCCCCGGGGAGAAATGCCTCTCAGGGCTGGCTTGTGCATCTGCACCAAAAAGCACTTGAGGGCTCACTTGAGGTGTCTCTCATAGCTAAATTCTACTGTTGACAGGCGGGCACTGTCCCCATGAAGAGGGCAATGTGACAAAGGCAATCCGTGTGACACAAACCCACCTCCAATCTTCCTCCACTCCAGCCTCAGACCTCTGAGCCAATTGGCCTTATGCTTCTGGGACACAGATGAATTGTTTTGATCTTGGGACACAGCCCACTCACTTGGCCCTGGTCCTCAGAGGAACTTAAACCACTCAGTCATCTGCTGGCAAAGCGGCACAGGGAACTGCCAGCAGTCCTGGGAACTACTAGAGTGTGTTGAGGACAACATGCTAGCACAGGGGATGGAGAGCCTGACCAGAGGACAGGCACTGCTGGACCTGCTCTTTGCATCCTTCTCTCTAAATAGGAGTGACGTGGATTTTATGAGGGGTGGCCAGTCAGTGCACATGGAATTGGATGGATGGCAGCACTCCAGGACTTGTGGTGGAGAGCTCGATGTCACACTTGAGCAGTGTCCAACCAGTGATGAGTGTGGGTTCTCAGGGTTTGGTGATGGGACCAGGAATATTTAACAGCTTGCTGGGAGACATGGGGGGTGGAAGGGGTGTTAGGAGGGATTGAGTGCATCCTCAGCAGGTTTGTGGGTGACATTGAGCAAAGTGATGTGGTTTGTGGGGCCGGTTAGCCTGTGGTACAAGAGACAAAGAGAGTCCTCTGGTAAGACAGGCCCTAGTACCAGAGAATTCTTCCAGGTTAGGGTGAGAAAAGAAGTGTCTCCAGAATGCTTTGCGTTGCTATGCTAATGTACTCCAGTTCTGCGTTCCTGGTTGGCCGTTGGCCTCTCTGCCCCCTTGCTACCTAATATGTCCCATGCCCTAGAAAGTTCTCCACTCCAGGTTCCCCCATTGGCCCTTGCCTATCGCCACTCCCCTAGAGCTTTCCTATTGGCTCCCATTCCCTAGTCCCGCCTTTGTACCACCCCCCATGCCCTCCGATCATTGGTCTCTGATGCTCGCCACGCTCCCGTACTTAAACCTGGACTCTCCATTGTCTTTTGTCTTCGTCCCTTCACCCCTTCATGGTGCGGCTGCAATAAACCTTCGTCCATGGAACTCTACACAGAGACTCTCCCTGCCTCTTTGCCATCGACCGAGATTACTGGAGCTATCAGTGCGTTTGTGCATGCACACATGTGTGAGTGTGTGCTGATCCTGCCGAGCGGCGTCGCTAAGGAGACGCTTTTGGAAGATCGCAGCACCTCGCGCTATGACACAGAAAAGCCGCAGCGCCTGGAAAGCGATAGTGGTTGGTACTCTAGAGAAAGGGATGCCATCCAGAGGGACATGGACAGGCTGGACAGGTGGGTCTGTGAAAACCTCATGAAGTTCAACAAGGTCAAGTGCCAAGGTCAGGGCAATCCCAAACATGGACACAGGCTAGGCCATGAGTAGATCGAGAGCGGCCCTGCACAGAAGGACTTGCAGGTTCTGATGGTTGAAATACTGAACATGAGCCTGCACCACGCGCCGGCAGAAAGCCAGTCGTATCCTGGGCTGCATCCAGAGCCATGAGGCCAGCAGGTTGAGGGAGGGGATTGTCCTGCTGTACTTGGCTCTCATGACACCATAGCTGGGGTACTGCGTCCAGCTCTAGGACCCACAGCCTAAGAAACACACCGACCTGCTGCAGTGGGTCAAGAGGAGCCACAAAGACCATCGGGCAACTGGAGCCGTTGCTCTGTGAGGACAGGCTGAGAGGGTTGGGGTTGTGCAGCAAAGAGAAGAGAGGGCTCCCAGGAGACATTCAGTTTAGAAAGGGAGGGACACTTGGTTGGGGTGTGTAGGGATGGGACAAGGGCTACTGGTTTTAAACTGAAAGCAGGTATATTTAGATTAGATATTGGGAAGGAATCCTTTCCTCTGAGAGGAGTGAGACACTAGAACAGGTTCTCCAGAGAAGTTGTAGAAGCCATTTCAGGGTGCTCAAGCTAGATGAGTTAAGATCCATTCCATCCCCAGGTGATTCTAAGAATCATTGCAGGATTCCGGGTTGTATGAAGTGGGAGCACAACATTTAAGATGAAAGACGAAGGGACTTCATCAGCAGCAAGGCCTTGCAAGTAGCCACTCCCAGGAGTTTGGATGTTTCACGAACAAGGAATGTTTGTGGCCCCACAGGGCTCTGGGACACGGCATAAAAGGCTGTGCTGCTCCAGGCTCTGCATCCTCCTCCTCTCTGGTGTGCCTTTCCTCGAGGAACGAGGTAAGCCTGAGTCCACTCCATCTCTCCCTGTGGGCTGAACTGCTGTCATGGAGGCTGTCCAGGCTGATCCTTGGGCTGCCTCAGCTTGGCCCTGACACAGAACTGTTGAAGGGCTGCCAGCCTTTCCATGGGGGTGGCTGGGGACAGCTGGGAAGAGGGGGCTTTGTTCCAGCAGAAGGGGATCAATGGGGCTCAGCCGCAGGGGGATGTGCCCAGCAGAATTTGCACCTGCCGTGGTGTAGCAAAATGTCTCCGGACATCTCTAACACAGCCATGTCTGTTCTGGACACGGGCTGTGACCCGTCTTTCCACAGGGGCCTTAAAGCCACTGTGCTGGGTCCTATTCCTGAAGTGGGGCGGCCTTCCTGTGCCATTCCACTCACAGGGCACGAGGAGGGATGTGGGAGCTGTGGGCACAGAGCGTGTTTTGAAGACCGCATGTGTCCCTGGAGAGAGCTGAGGGACAGACAGACTGATCCTGAGGCTGGTTGGCGCTCCCTGCTCTGTGTTGCAGCTTTGCCTCCTGCGCCGAGAGATGTCTTGCTGCAGACCCTGTCCCCCACGGCCCTGCGGCCCCTGTGGCCCAACCCCCCTTGCAAGCAGCTGCAGTGAGCCCTGTGTCGCCCGCTGCGCTGACTCCACGGTGTACATCGAGCCTTCGCCGGTGGTGGTGACCATGCCGGGCCCCATCCTCACCTCTTTCCCTCAGAGCACAGCCGTGGGATCCTCTCTGTCGGCTGCTGTGGGCAGCTCCCTCAGCAGTGCGGGGGTTCCCATCTCTTCTGGGGGCTCCCTTGGGCTGGGGGGGTCAGGCCTGTGTCTGCCTTTCTCCCGCTGCGGTCAGATCTGCTGAAGCCGGCGGGTCATCCCCTCTGTCCTTGGCAAATGGGCCCATCTCTTTCCCTGCCTGGCCCCCGCACGCGTGTCCCTTGGTCTGTGTTCTGTGCCACTGCTTTTGCTCCTTCTCATTAAAGCCTTTGTGCAGCATTGCTGGAGAGTTGTGCTCGTTTGTTCTCCTCTTCCCTCAGTTACCACCTGCACTGCCAGGGTGAGTACTGGCTTCTGTCCTGAGGTTACCTGCAGCTGCACAAAGTACTCCCAGAAATTACACCAGAGCACCAAAGCCTCAGTCACTGAGCTTGGGTCTGTCACCTGGAGATCACGGTCTTGCAGGGCCCGGTGCCAATTTGTTCTTTGTGCGAGTTAATAAAGATATTTTGAGCAACTTTTCAGTCCTGTCAGAGCTTCTTCACAAAAGCATAGGAAAATCAATCTTATCTCTTCTGTTGGTGATGTTGGAATTTTCTCAATGGGATGAGTACATGATTGTGGGCTGGGAAGGAGAAAAACACTTCTTTTCATGGCTGGACGTAGGCAGTGTGGCTTCAACAGAGTTTGATGGCAAAGTTCACTCTGTTACTTCCTAAATGGATGAAGCATAAATAGAATATTGAATTGTAATCAATGTTTAATGTTTTATAGGGACACTGTGCATTTACAAGTGTACAGTATGCAAAGGATATGGATACAAAATTAGAAGGGTGCAAAAGGGTTTAGCAGCACTCAATCCACAATCATAGCAAGGACTTAATTACAAATTCACGGTGACAACATTGATACCATTATCAATTCACACACACCCACACCCATAGAGGCACAGAGAAGAGCACATCTATATTCAGGTGTGTAACTGTACCTATTGAAAATGCCCCTCGGGCTCATTGAAATGTTCACATCAAATCTCTTTGCATTTCTCAACCAAGCGTGGGTTGGACTTTGAGGAGTGTGCGTGGATGTGTGTGTGGATCAAACCAGGCCTCGTCATCAGTGGTGGTCTTTTGAGTACCCCAGCTTTATGGTTCTCAAGCTGCGAGAGACGTTCCACCCAGAGGGAGGTGCTGGCACAGCCCACTGTGGTCCAGGAGGCCTCCAAGAGCCTCACTCAGGACAGAGCTGTTTACAGGCTCACAAGATGATTTGCCTTAGTCATCAGTAAGGTTCCATCTCGGACATAATCCATGGTGGTAAGTTCTGGAAACAACTCCCAAGACATTTGGAAATTGTTTCCAAAACTGAAGCAACAATGGGGGTCTTCCACTTGGGCTACAATTCATCGAGAGAACGTTTCAAGGCTGTCATGGGATGACTGATGATCCTTTGTCCCCCACCGTGGCTCATGCTGCTCATGGGAAGCTGATGCTGCTGGTATGGTCATGGCTGTTCCCAGCTGTATCATGCAGCAGCACCTGGTGTGGTGAGGGACCTTTCACTGCCCAGCTGGTTTGGTGAAGGGGATGCTTCCTCTTGCAGCTGGTTCAGTCAAGGCTTGTCAGGGGGAGGAGCACAGGAGAGGATGAATGACCAGAGCCACAGGGCAGGGTCTCCCAGGTGCCTGGCTGAGGCCAAGGCTCAGGGAGCTGCAGCCAGAGACCCTGGGCTTATGTCCCTTGGGCCTCTGGAATGGGGCCTCAGGGGCCCGTCTGGCTCTGCAAGGGTCCCAACTACAAAGGTGGAGTGGAGCTGTGGGGGTGCATTCCTCCCCCCTCCTTTTTCAGGCCACACTGAGATCTGAGAAACGCTCATTAGGCCTCGGCCTTGAAAACAGCCTGTTCTCAGCTCTTCCTGAGCTTCTCAGAAACACTGTCTCTTCCCAAGAGCTGCTGTCTAACGAGCTCCTGTTTTCCTTATGACTGGTCTTGGAAAATACTTTTGTTGCCTGAACGCCATAACATTCCTGTTCGCGCAGTTTCAAAGAAAGTGGCACCACAAACTGTGGCTAGGATGGAACATTGTTATGGCTAAAGCCCACTCTCTTGCGACCCTATAAACAGCGGTCCAAAATGAGACCATTTGAGTTCTCCTGGAGCGCAGCAGGCTGCGACCAGCAATCTCCCTCTGAGTGAGATGCCTCTCAGAGCCAGCAAACTCTCAGGTTTGCAGTACTTGGAGGATTGCCGAACAACGACGAGTCCTGGGCTGACATCCTCACTCCTTGAGGCCTGACCCTTCACCCGTCGGGAGATGCAAAGGCATCCAAAGTGAGCATTTCACTGACCTCTGTGGGGAATTTTTCACAGGTAACTTGCTCACACTAACTCTTTATGTCTGTGTGCGTGCACGTGTGCATGTGCTATAGCAAATCTGGGAGATATACTGTCTATTTAGTAACGCAGTTCTGGGCTCGCTGCACGAGCTCTGGCGTGCCCTTGATCAGAGGGTGTCCAGCTGCGTTACTTCTGTGCGTCACAGAAGTGATCTTGGCATCAGGAAAGGCGTTGGCTGGGCGAGCTCGCTGGCTCCTTTTCAGAGGATACGCCGCAGGATCCGATGATCTAAGCTCACATTTGTTTGGAGATAAAGGAAGAAAGAGGGGGTTCTGGTCTGTCTTCCAACAAGTTTCTTGTCAGAAGTTTAGCAATGTAATACCTGGCAGCTCGGTCACGGGAGGCTGAGGCTACCTTCACCTTAGCGGAACCCCCTCGGTTAGTGCCTCCCTCCTTGAGTTCACGCACCCGCGCTGCCAGGACAGAGGTGGGTTTCCCATCCCACGTTCGCATGTCTTCCCCGTGCTCACACAGGAAAAACCACAGCTCAGCTCGTGGGGTGCAACCTCTCTCTCTAGCTGGGGGACAACGGGCTCTGACTTGGGGGCCTGTGACTCGCACTGGTGCCACACTGACCTTCCTCATCTCCTCCCTCATCTCCTTCATCTCCCCTTTGAGGTCCTGGACCACAGCAGAGACATGAGCTTTCAGCGGGCAATTGACCATACTGTCATGATTCCTGAGCTTGTTGGCGACAGAGCCCACTGTTTCTCGGTTATTTTCAGCATCAATCGTTGCAATGAAGGTGGTGTATTGCGATGGCCCTAGCCTCGCCAGGTTCCACATCATCTGTCCTGTGCACCTGACCTTATCAGGGTCATTATCATGCTGTCCAACCCTCCCAAAGAGTACCTCTAATACTGCCACCTCTCTTAGCTGTTGGATCCCTTCCTCGAGTGTCTTCCACTGCATTCTGTGATGGTACTCCTGCATTCTTTCTTTGTGAATGAACCTTTCTCTCACACTCGTTAAGAGCCGCTCCCAGAGAGAAAGGGGCCCTGGCTCCCTCACAAATATCTGGTCCACACCTGGGTCCTGGGTCAATGATCCCAGCTACCTTGCCTCACCACTATCCAGTTGCACACTTGTGCCCATAAGGTCCCAAACCCGAAGCAGCCAGGTGGTATAAGGCTCACGCCCCCTTCGCGCAATGTCTATCCGCATACTACGGAGACTGTTGTACGACAGCGACTCAGTGATGATTTCTGGCTCTGGCTCTCCTGCTGGTTGTGAGGGCCCTGGTTCCCCATCATCATTAACTGGTCATACTGATTTGGTCTTACACTTCTTCCTTTGCACAGGGGCGACTGCTGCTGGCTGTGGTTGTCCTTGTGGTTCAGCTGAAACCTGGACGGTTGTAACATCTGTGGGTTCTACTGCTGCACCATTGGACTCACCCTCATTAGGGCAGGGAGAGGGTTTTTCACTAGCTGAGGAGGTGTATTCCCTCAGCACTTGGCATATCTCCTGGCCCACCTGGCCCATATCCTAGCACATCTCCTGCATCCCCTTCACTAGTACCCCCACCCAGTTTGGGTAGTCCATTTCTGAGGTGGGCTGTTGGGCAGTATCAGGCTGTGGGGCAGGGTCAGGCTGTGGGGCAGGATCTCTAGTCGCTGGGGCCGGTGTCTGGGTAGTTATCCAAGCCAATCTGAGCTTATCCCTGAGTGCTAAATAGAGTAGGCCTATCAGCACCAGTTGGTTAGTACTCAGAGGGAATCTAAACCCTTCAAAAATTGGTGGGCCCAAAGAACTGGTTGAAGGGTTTGGAGAAACCTTCCCTTGGTATCATTTCCTCACAGAAGGTACCATTTTTAACATAACCCCAAAAACATGCACTCAGTGTGTGATAGCCCTTTATCCACGTGCCCACATTCCGGAGGAAGTTAAAGACCCATGAATTCCTTACCTTCTCGACCCATAACGCAAGCTGGATAACAGCAATGGTAGCCTTAGTCAGAGGACCCATATTCAAGTAAGGAGCTGCAAAGGGGAAGAATATAGCTACGGCCACATGCCACCCGAACCAGGGTAAACTAGACCACATAGTGCTGCCTAACAAGGTTCCTATATCTGGCACACAAAATGAAGTTATCCAAGAACTGTTATTCCTTTTTTTTCACCTCTCCCTCTTAATGCTTTCAGGCCCCACATTGGGCGCCAAGATCTGTCTTGGTTTTGAAAGACAGGTGTCTGCTAAGGAAGGCAGAAGCCCCCCTTGAAGTGGCAGATATAACCCTTTTTCCCTCCAAGTTATTATATTTTGAAATCAAGGGCCTTTAGGCAAAGATGTGGGAAATAGGAATAATAGTTCTTTACTATATATATATATATATATATGTATATGTATGTAACCAGTCAAACAAAACAACAACAACTATGACAGTAACAGCACACACAAACCCAGTGCCAGCCTTCTCGGCTGTCAGGCCCTTTCCCCTCGGGTGCAGTTCCGCTCGCAGCCGGCAGGGGCGCTGGCGGCTCCCGGTGAGCAGGGCAGGTGCGATGGTTCCCCCGCGGCTGCAGGGGGCGCTCCGGAGCGAGCTCGGGGAGCACGCGGCACCCGTGCCCTGGGATCCCGGGAAGGGAAGGAACAAAGGCTTCACAAACCCCTGGGCAGCCGATCCCAGTGTCCGGCCGGACCCTCGGGAACAGCAGGCTGGAACGGCAGTCTGGAATGGCAGGGACAAGCACAGATCCTGGGTGGCAGACGAGATGTATTGAACTCAGGAGCTGCGGTGGGAACCCCCCAGAGATCTCAGCAGGCAGGACGTGCAGGGCTACAGAGCAGCGAAGGTTCAAATGCAGCGGCAGGGGCAGAGAAAGGCAAGTTTGGGAATCCTGGGGTTTCTCCAGTAGAAAGAAGGCAGCTGAAAGCAGAAAGCCTGCAGTGCTGATGAGATGACAGCAGCCTCTCTCTCCATCTCAATGCTGAGCACCCACCGCCTGCACACCCAGTTGAAAGAGAGTAGCCTGTTGGACCACACCCTCACTGGCTAGGTCCTTTGTCCTCCCCAGATACCCAGTAATTTGTTGCCCCGGCAACATATATGGGGAAAATTCCTCAAGAGAGAAAATAAACAGAAGGGGAACTCCCAAAACCCCAACAAAGGCCCCTTTGCTAACAGAACACTGGCTTTGAAAGAACATTATTGGGTTTGTGGCCAACATGCTTAGCTCACGTTGCCTCCAAACTGGTCAGGGATATGGTATATGGGGTATATTAGACCGTTGTTCTTTTTGCTCCCACAAGGTCAGGGAAATCGCTTAGGAATCAAAATCTGTGATGATTTAATTAGAGAAAAGCAGTCAGCTGATGCAGCCCTGGCTGGAGGGAGCACCCAAAAACGGGGAAAAGATGAATGGCCACCAGAACGAGTTATACAACACGATGAACCAGCCACTTGGAAACCTAAGGAATTAATCCCAGATGCCTGGGAGCCCATTTATCATTTGAATGAGATAATTAGGTTACAAGCTGTCTCAGAAATAATTACCAACCAGCCAGCCACAGCTCTTGACCTTCTGCTGACCAACCCACTTCAATGAGGAAAGCGGTATTTCAACATTGGATGGCATTAGATTATCTGTTAGCAGAAGAAGGAGGAGTTTGTGGGAAATTAAATGACTCGAGCTGCTCTTTGCAACCAGATGACAGCAGAAAAGTGGTCAAACAAATAACAAAGGAAATAAAGTCAGCTCATGAACCTGTCCAAGTGTTGAAAAGATGGTAATGGGACATGTTTTCCTGGTTAACTGGCCAGCTATGGGCTAAATGAATACCATTTCTCCTCTTCTATGCTATAGCAACTCTAATCTTTTGACCATGCGTGACACCATGCTGGGTGCAGCTCTTTCAGCAGGTGGTCAAGGGGATGCTGCTAGCAGCCATGCCTACCTGATCCAGAAATGACTAGAAAAGGACAGAAAAGGATGTCACTGGAAATAATAGCAAAAGCCCAGAAGACTCAAGAAGAAAAAATTAAATCAATGGTAATTAAGGTTTGTAAAGACAAATACAGATCAAATAAAAAGAGGAGGGATTAAAAGGAATGAGATGGATGAGTCTTTACAAACAGACCGTGTGAATCTGCCTGTAGACAAGGCTAGGAACTTATGGTGGTGAAGTAACAGAAGATTAGTTCTCTAGAACTGTTACTAATTGTTATAAACCTATTGTGATGTTGGCTTTTCTCATGTTACATAATGTTAGAAAAACTTTACTTTTTACTTTCTGTAATGTAATACATGACATAAAATGTCTGTTGTTTACGTAGTCAATTTAGAAAAGATAGGCAGAGAAAGCCTTCACATTCCTGGAGTATCTTATCAGAGAAGAAGAAAACCAGAAACCAGAGAGAATTTATGGAGGGAGCAGGGAGGAATGGAGCCAAGGAGGAAGATAAGGCTGATGGGATGATACACAGAAACTCCGAAGAATTTATGAATCATGCATGATTGTGATGAATATGCAATAAGAGATGTACTTTTAAAGATGATCTTTTGGATGTAAAGGTGTGCCCTTGGCTCTCTGCCAAAGCACCCAGCAGTAACACCCTTTTTGCTGTTGTCTCCTAATTGTCCCTTTTATTAAACTTCCCTTCAAATTTTACAAAAAGTGACCCTCATTTTTCACAATTTGGGGCCCGTACAGGGATAAAGGCTCAGCTGTGGGATCTCCCAGGGAACCCAGAGTGGGGGGGGCGGCCCCGCCCACTTTTGGCGGCCTCGCTTTGTGCTTCCCGGCGGGGTCAGGGGGGTTTGCAGTCAAACACCCGGAGGGCAAGAGAGGAGACAAAGCAAAAAGAAAGGAAAGAAAAAGCTCCCTAAGATACCTCGGCAGTTAAACATGTAAACTCTTGTGCACAAAGACTCAGAGAAAGGTGAGTATTTTTTCTTTCCTCTTTTTTTGGGGGGGGGAAGCGGATACAGGGGATGAAAGTGTGTGCATGAGACGCGGGCTGGTTACCCCCAGACCTGCGAAGTGAGTGTGGAGCCTCTGAGGCTGCGGCTCTGCTCTCCCGCAAGGGAAGCAGTCAGTGAAGAGGCGAAGCAAGAGACAAAAGGAGTGAGAGAAGCCCCGGTTTAACTGGGATGGGGTTTCACTGGAGGGATTGGACTCCTTGAAGGAGGGCAGTCAAGAGTTTCCTAGTAAAAACCACAAGGAAGCGAGACAAAAAGTAAGAGGGCCTCTAAAGACTTGCCAGGTTGAGGGCTGAATCCAAGAAATCTGGGGTTTAAGATGGCCAAATTGAGGACTTAATTCGGGCTTAGTTCTGCCAAGTTGAGGATTGAATCCAAGAAACCTGGAACACTGGGCCCATGGGTGAATATTGGCCAACGATTTGAAATTAAAAGGTACCTTAATCTTGTGTGGTTGTGACTGATAGTGCTTGAGAAAGAGATATTGGAACAATAAAAAGGAGTGAGTGAGAATGAATGAGAATGTATGTGATAGAAATGTTAAACCTTGAAATAGAACTTTATTTTCTGGAGGGGGGCATATTTTATTAAGAGGCAGGAACTTCTGTATTCTGGGTGAGGAAAGGAGAAAGAGAAGGTGGGGTCTGGAATGTTTTTAAAAAAAAAAAAAAGTGGGAAACAAAGGCCTGGGAAGGATAGATAAGATTCTGAGAAAATGGGACATAAAACTAGTAAGCAAGAGACAGGGAATAAAAAAGGGAATAGAGGCGTGCCAGCGGAAATAGCCCAGGAAAGCCCTTGGGGAGTGATGCTGGCTAACTGGAATACAAACCCAAGTACAAAGGAAACGAGCAAAGTCAAAATGATCCAGTTTTGTATGTTTGGTTGGGCTGAGAAGGAAATAAAATCTGACCGTGTCTTCTGGCCCAGACATGGCTCTTTGGATCTGTCAGGCTTTACAAGTATTTGTAAATTCAAAAGAACCCTTTAACACAGAAGAAGGCAAGTACGCTTCATGGCGGGAAACAGAGTCTAAGGGGATAAGAATTTTAAAGTTGTCAGAGACCCAAGAAAAGGAGCAAAGGGAAAGCAAGAAAGAGAAGGGCTGGGAGCCCCTGGAAGCATCGCCCCCTCCACTCCCGCCTGTCTCGCCCCAAGCCCAGGCTCCTGTGGCGCCGCTCGCAGCTGCAGCGCCGCTCCCGGAGCCCGAGGTCGCGCCTGAGCCGGCTCTCAGGCACCGCCCGCGGCTCCACCGCTTGGCCCAGCGGCGGCGGCTCCGCCGGTAGCCCCGCTGTTCCCGCCGCCCCCTCCAGCCCTCACGGGTCCTGTGGCAGCCCAGCCCGCCACTTTTGGGGTTCCCCCCACCCCTACGCTGGCTCCAGCCCCGGTCCCGGCTCCAGCCCCGGTTCCAATGCCTGCAGCCGTTCCAGCAGCCCCTGCCCCCGCTGCGTTCTCTGCCGCAGCTCCACTGAACCCGGCTTCGGCCCCGCGGGCCGCGCTGGGTCCGCCGGCAGCTCGGAGTCCTGCCGCCGTGGCTGCTGTGGACCCGTGCAGAGGCTCCACGCCAGCCTCTGGGATCGACCGGCAGAGCTTGTCCCCTTGGCGGTTCCGGTGGCAGTCCCCACCTATGTCCCCCCACTCCTGGAGGAATCAGCTTCTGAGAGGATTCCCACCTCCTACCCCCACTCCCTCGCCTGCACCATTCCCCTGGCAACGACCAAAGCATGGGGAGCTCAGTTACAGAACAGCCCCCTCCCGACACTCCCCCAAGACAGGAAAGAAGTATCATAAGAGAAAAAGGGCACAATAACTGGGATCGTGAGGTCCGTTTGTTCCCTTTAAGGGAAGTTCCAATGGGGGCCAGTGGAACAGGATTTGTAAATGTCCCCCTCACTTCTTCAGAGGTCAGAAATTTTAAAAAAGAGATTAAAGGACTATTGGATGATCCTATAGGTACAGCTGAACAATTAGATCAGTTTTTAGGCCCAAACATTTTCACTTGGGAAGAGATGCAAGCAATAATGAAAATATTATTTACTCAAGAGGAATGAGAAATGATTAGAGTTGCAGGTATGAGAATTTGGGAAAGAGAATACCAGCAGGGACCACCAGGGGACCAGAAGATGCCATTGATGCCTCCTGCCTGGAATCACAAGGAAGAGGTTGGGCAAAGGAATATGAATGATTACCATAATTTAATAATCAAAGGAATAAAAGAGGCAGCACCTCGAGGGCAGAATTTAAAAAGGGCTTTTGAAGGGCAACAGGCAAAGGAAGAGTCTCCAACTGAATGGTTAGAGAGACTTAGGACAAATATGGAACAATTTTCTGGGATAGATCCCGAAACAGTAGCTGGGCAGGCTTTATTAAGAATCAATTTTGTCACTCATGCTTGGCCAGATATTAGGAAGAAACTAGAAAAATTGGAAGACTGGCACAAAAGATCATTAAATGATTTATTAAAAGGCTCAAAAAGTTTATGTCAGGAGAGATGAAGAAAAAGCCAAAGTAGAAGCCAAAATAATGGTAGCCACTATGAGAGAAAGTAACTTTCAAAGGAATCTGAAGTCCCTGGATACCACTCCTAGAAATTTGGGCTTTAGAAAAGGGGAAAAGGGAAAAAACAGGAACTCAGTACAAACAAAAAGTCAGGAGCATTCTAGAACTGCTTGCTATTACTGTGGAGAGGAAGGGCATTTTAGAAGAGAATGCCCTCACTTAAAGAGGGATGTGAAAATCTTCTGAGAAATAGGCCCAGATGAGGAATAGGGATGTCACTGGCTCTATTTTCTGGGGGACAAATACCATCTAGAGCCTGTGATAACGTTAAAAGTCGGTCCCCAGGAGGAGGAGTTAGAATTTGTGGTTGATACAGGGGCTGAAAGAACCTGCCTAGTGAACACTCCAAAAGGTTGTAGTATAAGTAAAGATACCATAAAAGTAACAGGGGCAAAAGGAGAAAGTTTTACAGTTCCTGTCATAAAAGACGTGGTAATCGAAGGGGAAACTAGAATTTGGATGGGGGATGTTTTATTAGTCCCTGGGGCAGGTAGCAGTTTATTAGGGAGGGATTTACAGGTGGAGCTGGGAATAGGAGTTATACCAAAAGAAGGGAAAATGACAGCTAGAATTTTAAAACTTGGTCAAGAAGATGAAAAGAAAATTAACAAGGAGGTTTGGGCTGGAGAAGGGAATAGAGGAGGACTGGACATCGACCCCCTAAGGGTCACGATTGAGAAAGAAGAATGTCCCATTTGTGTACGTCAGTACCCTATATCCTTAGAAGGACGAGAAGGCTTAAAACCAGTAATAGAGGGACTAATAAAGGATGGGACATTAGAACCTTGTATGTCTCCTCATAACACCCCTATTCTACCTGTAAGAAAGCCTGATGGGACTTACAGATTAGTTTAAGACTTAGGGGAAGTTAATGAGAGGACTCGGGCTCGTTATCCTGTGGTACCCAATCCCTATACTCTCCTGAGTAAAGTCCCACCCCAGCACCAGTGGTTTAGTGTAGTGGATTTAAAGGATGCCTTCTGGACCTGCCCACTGGCTGAAGAAAGCCGAAATATTTTGCCTTTGAATGGGAGGATCCAAATCCCGGGAGAAAGCAGCAACTGAGATGGACAAGATTACCACAGGGATTTACAGAATCGCCAAACCTATTTGGAGAAGCTTTAGAAATAATATTACAAACTTTCCCTACTCCACCAGAAATACAAATCATCCAGTATGTGGATGATCTCTTATTATCTGGGGAAGCTGAAAGTGAAGTCAGAGAAGCAACAATAAAACTTCTGAATTTTCTTGGAGAAAAGGGGTTAAGAGTATCAAAAGGGAAACTTCAATTTGTAGAATCAGAAGTAAAATACCTTGCTCACTTAATAAGCAAGGGAAGTCGACAATTAAACCCCAAGAGAATCAAAGGGATTCTATCACTTCCCCCTCCCTCTTCAAAGAGAGAAATTAGAAAGCTACTTGGATTATTGGGATATTGTAGACTATGGATCGAAGGATCCACACTAGCTGTAAAATTTCTGTATGGAAAGTTGACAGAAGGAGATGATATAAAATGCACCAAAGAGGATAATGAGAAATTAGAGGAACTGAAATTAAAACTCACCTCAGTACCAGCTTTAAGCTTATCCTCATTAGAAAAACCCTTTCATCTATATGTGAATGTGGAAAATGGAGTAGCTCATGGAGTTCTGGTCCAGGAATGGGGAGGAGTGAAGAGACCAATAGCTTACTTGTCAAAGATGTTAGGTCCAGTAAGCCATGGCTGGCCAATATGTATTCAAGCTATAGCAGCTACTGCAATCTTGGGAGAAGAAAGTCATAAGCTTACTTTTTGGGAGCAAGCTGATAGTGTACACACCTCATGCAGTTTGAAATGTGCTAAACCAGAAAGCTGAAAAATGGTTAACAGACTCTAGGGTGCTAAAATATGAAGCAATTCTGATAGATAGTGATGATTTGGCATTAGAAATGAGTAAGAGCCTAAATCCAGCTCAATTCTTATATGGAGAGCCAAAAGATAACCTGACACATAACTGCTTAGAAATTATCCAATACCAAACCAAAGTTTGAGAAGATCTCAAGGAACAAGCCCTTTCAGAAGGAGAAACTGTCGCTGTTATCCCCAGAGAGATGGCAAAATCACGACATAAGTCCAGGTCAGATGATATGGCCGAAGCAGAGCTAAGCCTCCTTTAATGCCAAAACCCCATCTTTTATAGCATGGATCACAAAAGAGAAATTACATGATTGGCCCTTGGCCAGCCATGCACCACAGTGAGTAGCTGAGTGGTATAACCACCCATTTCAAAATATTATTCTCACAAGACTGAAAACAGTTCCACTGTTCTCACAACAGCCTGCAGGTGTAGAAATGATTTACATTCTCTCAAACTGTTGTCTATCCAGTTTGCATGAGAGGGAAAGCTTTCACAGAGAAGCTGTGAGAAGCTGGATTTCTGTTTCTCAGCTAAAGCATGAGAAAGGAAAAACTTCACAAATTCTTCAGCAGCTGGAAAATTCCTCTGCTCCTGCCTTTTAGCATCCACAAGAAATAATGTATGTAGATGGTTCTTCCAGATGTGTACAAGGAAAAAGAATGTCAGGATATGCTTTAGTTGATGGGAGGACTATGCAAACCATTGGAAAAGGAAAATCACCCTCAAACTGCTCAGCTCATACTTGTGAATTATATGCCCTAAAAAGGGCACTGGAATATTTAGCACACAAGAAAGGAACTATAGATACTGATTCAAGGTACGCTTTTGGAGTAGTACACACCTTTGGGAAAATTTGGGAAGAAAGGGGATTACTTAATTCAAAGGGAAAGGAGTTGATACATGAAGGACTTGCTAAGGATGCTGCAGAAAACTGCATAAAAAGGGTTATGCTAATTTTGACCTCAAAGAACGAAGAATTGGAGACTCTAAAATTCAGTGAAACAGAGTGTTGCTGATCCAGCCCACTGCTGGGCTGGGGCAGCGAGATGCCAATTGACCCCGGACCCTCCAGTGGGAGACACAGACTCGCAGGGTGGGTCGATGGGTGGCTCAGAAGCTTAAGCTGCATCCCCCCGGGGCTGTGCCCCGGTCCAAGGTGCCTCCCCCTATTTGGGAAAATTCCCTCTTACTCGGTTGTTCACTGGTTCTTTGTTGTATCTCCCAGTGGTTCTTGTTGAATTGTATCCTCCCCCCGGGCTTGTAACTCATTGGTTGTTTTCCCCTTTCCCCGCGGTTTTCAAACCCCCTCTAAAACTGAGGGAAAAGCCTCTTGGCGGGATCCCGGATTAAGATCATTGCCATGTTCTGGTTGCTAAACTTCTGACAATAAACCTGTTGGAAGCCAGACCAGAACCCTCTCTCTCCTCCTTTATCTCCGAACTAACGTGAGCCGATATCATCAGCTCCTGCCGTGTCTCCTCTGCAAAGGAGCCAGCGAGCTCAGCCAGCAGCACTTTTCCTGATGCCAAAGTCGCTTCTGTGACGCACAGAAGTAACGCAGCTGGAGTCTCTCTGACCGAGGGCACGCCAGAGCTCGTGCAGCGAGCACAGAACTGCGTTAACAGAGGAAAAAGAATTAAGTAAGATAGGGAGAAAGCCAGATGAATGTGGAAAATGGAAACTTCCTGATGGAAGACAGTTACTTAATAAATCTCTCACCAGAAAAATATTAGAAAACATGCATCAAAAAACTCATTGGGGTACCAAGGCTTTGTGTGATCACTTTCTAAGGAATTATGGGTGCACTGGAATTTATGGATTGGCTAAACAAATAACTGGAAGATGTATGGTTTGCCAAAAAGTAAATAAAAAGGTGATGAGAAAAACAGCTCCAGGAGGTTGTGAGTTGGCTCTCCGACCATTTCAAAGTATCCACATGGACTTTACTGAACTCCCCCAAATACAGAGGTTGAAATTCTTGTTAGTAATAACAGACCATCTTACCCATTGGGTGGAAGCTGTTCCCACTGTCAGAGCCACAGCCAATGTAGTATGTAAAACCCTCTTAGAATAAATTATTCCCAGGTATGGAATGATTAATAGGATAGACTCAGATAGAGGGACACACTTTACGTCAAAATTTCTGCAGCAACTAATTCAAGCCTTGGGAATAAAATGGCAATTACATACCCCATGGCAGCCACAGAGTTCAGGACGGGTAGAGAGGATGAACCAAACTTTAAAGAGAACCTTAACTAAACTAATAATTGAAACTCAAATGTCGTGGGTAAAACGCCAACCTCTGGCTTTACTGAGGGTTCGGACACAACCCAGGTCAGACCTGGGAGTGTCACCTTACGAAATGATGTTTGGGTTACCCTTTCTGACCACCCAACATGAAACTGCTACCTATGAAGTAGGGGAAATGAGTGTTAAAGGATATGTCAACACAATTGTAAGGACCTTTGAAGATTTGAGGTTGAAAGGGATAATTCCTCAAACCACACCTTTAGACTTTAAAATCCATAACATCCATCCAGGGGAGTGGGTACTAGTAAAAATGTGGAAAGAGCAATCTTTAACTCCACAAGGGGAAGGTCCTTTTCAGGTGCTACTGATGACCGAGGCAGCGATCCTGACTAAGGAGCGAGGGTGGATCCACGCCAGCAGAATCAAAGGACCTGAGGACTGGACTATAACATCTAAACCTGTGTCATGGGTTAGCATAGCTACAGAAGTGATTCTCTTGCAAAGAGGAGCTTACAGCTTCCTCTATGACTTGACAGAACCTATCAACTGGCTAGTTTGAATATGGGCAACTTTTTAAGCCACTTAAGGAGCTTGACACACCTCTGTGATCCACATTTGAGAATGAACAAACCCCAGGAAAGCTCTCTCTTGCTTCCAGCCTTGGGACAGGTAACTGGGGGGGGGGGGGGCCATGTGGCCCAGTGGGGCTGGGCTGGTCCCTGCTTGGCCTGGAACGGGCTGGAACACAGCCATCCTGGAGCCCTGGGGCCCTGTTCCACCCGTGGCCCACCCCCAGCCCTGTTACCTGCAGACGGCGCTGCCCAGCTCTACACCCCTTCCCCTCCAGCACAGCTGAAGATTCAGCTGAAGCTGCCCACTGCCCGGCAAAGATCATGTGGCCAACAGCGATAAGTGAATTCCAGCTGCAGAGCCCGGCTGAGATTAACCCTTTTTTAGTGCTGTAAGTTTCCTCCAGAACAGATGAAGCCTGCAGACATCAATCCTCTTCCAAGTCTGAGGAAGAGGGAAGGTGAAGAGAACACCAGAGAGACACCAAAGTCAGTGAAGAAGGAAGAGCTGAAACCCTGAGGGAGGAGAAAGAAGAGATGCTTAGAAGCTGAAATTCTGTTGTAAAGCTATGGTGGTGATGGACTATGATACCTCAGAGTACCCATTGTAATTTCATGGAAGCGTGGGGGGGTGGAGTGTTCAAACTGTACTTGTGAGCAAAAGTATCTGTGCTGAACCAAGCAAATGACTGTAATTGTGAGCAAAAGTACCTGTGCTGAAACAAGCAAATGCTGAAGCAGCTGTAATTTGATGAGAAGTTTGAACAGGGAGAGATGGAAGTGATGAGGACTCTTGCTCCAAATTGTAAGAAGACCTCTGTTCCTAGAGATGAAGATGCTCCCAGAGATGGGTGAAGAGAACTTTTGTTTCTGAACAGCTCATCCTAAAAATGGTACCCCAGTAGCTCAAGATTGGACCCTCAAAAGCAGTTGTGGGAAAAGCTGTAAGTCGGGGGAAGGGACTCTCACATGTGAGCAGAGAACTACCCCGGGCGGCTGTCTCGTTGTGACATTGAAGTCATGAGAGAACTTCCTGTGGAGATGTGTCCATAGCATGAGGAAGAGAGACTCCTCTCCCTAAGTGAGCTGAACAAGGTTATTATAGAAGTGGTAAACAGACTGAAAATCTCAAGGGTTGTCTTTTTTACATTGTCAGTGGGAGAAGGGAGAAAGGTGGGCGGAGGAGAAGTGTTCTGAAGGTTTGGTCTGAATTTTTTACCCTTACTTTTAGGTCTGTTAATAAACTTCTTTATATTAAGTTTTGTGCCTGCTTTGCTTTCTCCTAATTCTTATCTCACAGAAGGTAAATAAGTAAGTAATGAGTATTTTGAACCAAAACCACTACAGCCTGGTGATGCCAAGTTGACTCTTAAGCGGGAATTGAGGGGTAATGCACTGGGAAGGCCCAAATGATCCAAGGGATGCACCAAGAATCACACCTGATTGGGAAATAAGGCCAAGCTTATATCAGTGGTTTCAAGTGTTGCCTGGACAAGTCCTGAGACACCTCCGATACCCTCCTTGGGGAGCAATCCTTCCACTCCAAACAGGAGGATCAGGACTATTTCGGGCTGAGGGTTCTCATATTCTGGCCTTAGCCTGTGATTTATTTAAAAAGGAGGAGGAATTGCTACCTCCAACAGTGCCATACCATATACCCTGTCTGATTCATCCCATTACTGGACATGCTAGATGGGTTAAATGTAAATGTCTAGACTGTAAAAATTATTGGTATTGTAGTTCACAGAAACGACACTCTCACTGCACGAAGTGTCGAACGCCAAATCTATTCCCCATCCAGGCAGAGCAAAGAACAGCTGAAATAGCAACCCTGCTTTGTGGATGGGAATTACTAGTGCATGTTGAATGGGAGATACCTGAGGAACAGTGAGAAGCTATAATTAATAAGTGTCAAAAGGAATTTGCCTGGAAATCAGTGAAAAGGAAGTGATGAGGAAATAGAGGGCAAGGCCCGATGACCACTGTAGCTGCCACCAAGAAGATCACATACCCCTGCTGTGGGCAGCAGCCCCATAGGCACAGGGGGTGGAGGTATCAGCCATATGGGACCTCTGTTATTCCTTTATCTGTCACTCCTTTTTTGTCTCTTCCCTCTGGGAATACCGACACGGCCATGCCATAGGTGTTACCAAAAGCTGTATATGGAAAAACATCAAGGTTCCTTTATCATTGTGCATACTCATGTCAACAGTCACTGTTACAACCCATCCAAAGTAGGAAACTGTATGCAAAATGGGAAGAAGTACTGGATTGCAGAAAACCTAGGAACAAGTGGTAGCAGGTTGGGAAGTAAATGTCCAAAAAGAGAAAGATGGATTTGTTTCACATATATTGTTGGGAGTAAAGCCTCAGGCTTAGTAAAAGAACAACTGGTAAACAAGAAGGCAAAGCCAGCACAGCAATCTAACTCTATATTGACCTCAATTCAAGTCATGTATGTGAAACTCAAACAACAATTAGAAAATGAAAAGGAAATCTCAAAATTTGGAAAAAACCTGTTTGTGGAAATAAGGGAAAGGATAGGTAAGGAGCTGAATGTAACCAGCTGTTGGGTCTGTGGAGGGCCTCTGATGACAGAGGAATGGCCATGGAAAGGCAGTAGCTTGAGCCCAATAGAACTCCTTAAGTGGAATCGGACAAGGATAAGGGGAGAAAACAGCCCAGCAGGGTGGGTACTGAGTTCAACAGTGATAGGAGAGGAGTGTCTCTGGTGTACGAGGAACAATTTCCTTTACAAAGTAGGAAATACTCCCTGTAAGAGATATAAGGTCAGTAATGGAACTTTTACATGGTGGGTCCCTGTCATAGGTTAGCAAGCACAGTCCCAGAAGGGATGTCCTTGCTGAGGGGTGCTTACTATCAGCACTTAGAACCTATCAGCGGCCAGTTTGAATATGGACAATTCTTTAAGCCACTTAAAATTGTGACTGCCTCTGTGATACACCCTTAAGAATAGACAAACTCCTCCCACAGCTCTCTCTCACTTCTGGCGCTGGCACAGGTGGCTGCGGGCCCGGTGCGGGGGCTGGCGGGCCCGGCCCAGGCCCTGCTCGGGCCAGGCCAGGCCGGGCCACGGCCATCCTGGGTCGATGGACCTGTTCCAGCTGTGGAACCCCCCCACTGCTTTGCTGTGGGCAGCTGGAGTGGCTCGGCTCTTCCCCCTCTCCACTGTGATAAGAAAAATTCAACACTCCAGCTGTAAAGCTGCAAGGCCAAGGTGAGATTAACCCTTTTATTGCTGTGAAGAGCTGGAAACCTGAGGGAAGAGAGAGAGGAGATGCTTAAAGCTGAAATTCTGTTGTGAAGCTATGATATATCAGAGTATCCTGTTGTAATTTCATGAAGATATGGGGGGTGGAGTGTTCAGCTCATAAGCAAAAGCACCTGCGCTGAGATAGGCAGATGCTGACGCAGCTGTAATTTCATGAGAAGTTTGAACAGGGAGAGATGAACCAGATGAGAACTTTTGCTCCAAATGGGAAAGGAGAAAACCTCAGTCCCTAGAGATGCTCCCAGAGATAGTCCTAATGATGAAGATGATGAAGACCCTTTGCTCCCAGGGAAGGAGAAGGGCCTCTGTTTTTGTTTCTGAATGGCTCAACCTTAAAATTGTACCCCGAAAAACTTCAAGAGTGGACCCTCGAAAGCAGTTGCGGGAAAAGCTGCAAGTCGGGGGAAAGGACTCACACGCAGGCAGAGAGACTCCTCTTCCTAAATGGACTGAACAATATTTGGAAGTGGGCGGCTGTCTCGTTGTGATAATGTTTTCATAGCATGAGCAAGAAGAGACTTCTCTTTCTAAATGGACTGAACAAGGTTATTATGGAAGTGGTAACAGACTGAACATCTCAAGGGTTGTCTTTTTTACACTGTCAGTGGGAGAAGGGAGGAAGGTGGGGGGAGGAGGAGAGTTCTGAAGGTGGTATAATTTTTTTCCTTCTTTTAGGTCTGTTAATAAACTTCTTTATATTCTTTCAAGTTTGGTGCCTGCTTTTCATTTCTCCTAATTCTTATCTCACAGAAGATAAACAGGAAGGAGTATTTTGGACCAAACCACTACACTAAATTGGTGTTTCTGCCCAGTTACAAACCCAACCCGCTGCAGTCCCCGAGAAACCAGCTCTGTATTGGACTCAGGATAAAACAAAGGAAAAGAATTGTAAGTACAGTAATAGGGTCAAACCCTTTCAATACAATGATACAAACAAAAATCCTTATTTTGGGATCCCATATATATCAAAATTTTGGGAAAATATAAATCAACAAAAATTTGATCACTGGAGGGCACCAGATGGCCTATTTTGGATATGTAGAAAAAAGGGCACATGCAAAGCTCCCCTCTCGGTGGAAAGGGAGTTGTACCCTGGGAATCATACACCCAGGATTCTTTCTTTTACCCGAGCCAGACGGAGATCAACTAGGAATACCAGTGTATGAGGATCTGAAAAGGAATAAAAGAGAATTGATTGGAGGATCTCAAAAATGGGGAGATGAGGGATTGCCCGCTCAGCACATAATTGAAACGTATGGGCCAGCTACCTGGGCACAAGATGGGAGTCGGGGGTATCGAACCCCAATTTACACGCTGAATCGGATTATAAGACTCCAAGCAGTTGTAGAAATAATAACGAACCCAACTGGTCAGGCACTGGAATTATTAGCTAGCCAACAGAGCCAAACAAGAGCTGCGGTGTATCAGAATAGGTTGGCTTTAGACTATCCATTGGCTGAAGAATGAGTGTAGAAAATTTAATACATCAGATTGTTGTTTGAAGATAGATGACCATGCGGATGCCATCCTAGATATATCCAAAAATATCAGAAAAATAGCCCATGTACTGGTCTAAAAGTGGGAATCCGCACTAAAACTTAGCTGGTGGGATAATGTACTGGGAATAGAATGGTGGAAGAAGTGAGGCTTCTTCCTTTTATGTGTCACTGCAGGCTTGATATTTCTCCTGTGCCTGATCCCCTGTTTTATTCGATTAATATCTACTGTGGTCCAAGGCATGCAAATAGTACCAATGCCTGTGGAAGCAAAACTGGCCACATCTGGAACGGCACAAAAGATCATGGTGTTAAAGAAGCAAAATGATAAAGACCCCTTTGAAGAAGCAAGATTGATTTGTGAAAAAAATGAGCAATTAAAGGCTAGAAAACAAGGGATACTGCTCAAGCCAAATGATCAGTAAAGAAAGGAAAAGGGAGGTATTGTTATGAATGTATTGTGATGTTGGCTTTTTGCATGTTACATAATGTTAGAAAAACTTTTCCTAGATTCTGTAATGTAATACATGATCTAGAATGTCTATTGTTTGTGTAGTCAATTTAGAAAAGATAGGCAGAGAAAGCCTTCACATTCCTGGAGTATCTTATCAGAGAAGAAGAAAACCAGAAACCAGAGAGAGAAGAATTTATGGAGAGAACAGAGACATAGTGGAGCCAAGGAGGAAGATAAGGCTGATGGGATGATACACAGAAACTCCGAAGAATTTATGAATCATGCATGATTGTGATGAATATGCAATAAGAGATGTACTTTTAAAGACAATCTTTTGGATGTAAAGGTGGGCCTTTGGCTCTCTGCCAAAACACCCGGCCGTAACACCCTTTTTGCTATTGTCTCCTAATGGTCCCTTTTATTAAACTTCTTTAAAATTTTACAAAAAGTGAACCTCATTTTTCACAACTCCTTGGAGGAGAGAATTGGAGGCCAGGATTGAACAAAAGCTCTCACAGACTCAGTGTGGAAAGGAAAATCCAAAGTACCTTAAAAACCTTGAGTATCTCAAAGCATTAATGAGCCCCACTGAGTGTTGTTACTGACAAAGAATCTCCAGAGACTCATTAGAGCAGAGAATTGGGGGCCAGGATTGCACAAAGCTCTCAGAGACTCCCAGGCAAAAGCCAAAGCCAAAGTCCTTTGAAAACCCTGCAGTCCCTGGGAGCATTGAGGAGCCCCCAGGGCCATTCCTGACCAAGGCTCCCCAGGGACTCCTTCCAGCAGATCCCTGAGGCCACTGGGATGTGGGGGGATGCTGAGGGCAGGACAAGGGGCTGACAGTGCCCAGCCTTGCTGGGGCTGTGCCAGGAGGCCCCAGGGCCTCAGGACAAGGTGTCTCCTCCCAGCCCTTGGTGGCCCAGATGCTGCTGTGCCCCAGGGCACCAAGACTTGGCTTCTCTTTGTCCCCCCTGTCATCCCTGCCTCCAGTTCTCTGCTCTGACTGGAGCCTGGGGACACTTTCTCAGACGTGTCCCTCACTGGGACCCATGAAAACTTCCAGAAACTTTGAAGTTTGATTCTGACTGGAATCCTTGAGAGGTTTGTGCCAGTCCCTGTCAGGGACTGATGTTCAGGGCCTCAGCACCAAGGCCCGAGAGGTTCATTCCAGTCCTTGCGCTGTGTGGGTGCTGCTGAGCTGGGCCGGGCTCCTGGCACAGAGGCAGCTCCTGGCAAGCGGCAGCTCCTGGGCACAGCCCAGCAGGGCTGGGGCACTGCCTGCAGCCAGCCCGGGCACAGCACAGAGGCACACAGGGCTGAAACTCAGCCGGGGCTGGGAAGGGGCTGGGAAGTGACTGCGGGAGAATCACTCCCAGCCCCTGGCACAGGAAGCCTCTGGCTGCAGGACACGGCAGCTGCAGCTCCTGGAGGGATCTCCTAAAGCTGCAGCATCCCCGTGCCTACGGATTCTGTGAGTACAACTCAGAGCATCTCGAGTGCAGGGGAGGTGAAATGCTCATGAGCCTCTGACGGGCTGAGGGTCTCTGATCACTCCCAGAATATTTCCAATACAAGGATTTTGATAGAAATGAGGAAATTTCCTGAGACTTTGTTTTCAGTTTCCTACCACTGGAGAATGGTGGGGAGGGAGGATAAATATTAAAGGTATTATGAATTTTGTCAGGTCCCTGGGACATCCAAACTGTTCCTTTTAAGTGATCAGCAGGTGCACAGGAGATCCCTCCTGTGCTTTCAGCCACTCCTGTGCCCATGGACAGCACCAGCATCACCTTGGCTGGACCCATCAGGCTCAGTCTGAGCTGTCCTTTCTCCAAGCTGCAAACAGAACCTGTCCCAGCCAGTGTCCTGCACACAGGCAGGTTTCTGTAGGGCCAAGGAGAGTGCACAGAGATTTGGGGTCTGTGAGTGCTGGCAGGGAGAGATCAGGCACAGGGAAACAGCTCCAGGAGGAAAATCCCCAGGAAGCAGAGATGAGATCAGGGAAGGAGAGAAAACAAAGCCAGCAATGTGTCAGGGAGAGTTTAGAGATCCCCACAGGATCCCCTCCAGTGCAGCCCCTCCCTCTGAAGAAGCCCCCTCCCTCCTGTGCCCCCCAGCCAAGCCTCTGCCCTCAGGGCCGGGGGTCCAAGGCGTGAAGCCCCTCCTGGGCTGGCAGAGCTGCAGCAGAGCCGTGGGGCAGCTCTGCAGCCCCGGGCCCAGTTCCCTCTGCAGAGCACAGGGCTGGGAGCAGCTGCCCGGCCCTGGGGGCTCTGGGAGGGGGCACAGCTGGCTCAGGGTGACGCTGGCCCCAGTGCCCGGCTGTGGGCAGGGCTGTCAGTGCAGCCAGGGCAGCAGCTCAATCTCCCTTCGTCCAGTGCCAGCTCTGGGACTCTTGGCTCTCTCCCCGAGGTTTCCTTCTAAGCTGGGAGTTTCCTCCAGGATGCAAACGTGTCCTGGAGCATCTTTGTGTTATCTGAAAGGCCCAGATAGAGGAGAAAAGCAGAGATGCTACAAGTGTGAAAATGCTGTCGGGTTGGTGAAATGAGCCAGGGGTGTCCTCGGCTACGAATGTGGTGCTGAGACCTTGAGAGAGGGACAGACATTTGGGGGTCTGTGGTGGATCCATCTGCTCCCAGCAGCACCTGGTGATCTTTAAGGGAAACATGGGAGGGTGAACATTCTGCATTTGAGAAAAGTGAAAGCCCAGAGAAGCTCTGAACAGGTCAGAATGACAGAGAACCTCCTCTGAGTGTCCACTCATCATCTTGCCTCGCAAAAGTTGCTCTGTTCTCCCTGAGAGCAGCAGAAATGCTGAGGATTTCTGATATCCAAGAATACCAGGAGAGATATGGGGGGAGCTTAAAAACAAAAACCTCAGAACTCTTAAGCACAAAAGGGTGTCTGTGTATGTTCCAGGGGAGGGTGTACAGGAAATGGCTTTGATTGTGCTTACAGATCTCCTCTAACTCGTCACTGTCTTTTTCTCTGTGGCAGAACCCAATGCCCGGACACAGCCAATGTCCAACAGCAGCTCCATCAGCCCCTTCCTCCTGCTGGCATTGGCAGACACGCAGCAGCTGCAGCTCCTGCACTTCTGCCTCTTCCTGGGCATCTCCCTGGCTGCCCTCCTGGGCAACGGCCTCATCATCAGCGCCGGAGCCTGCGGCCAGCACCTGCACAGCCCCATGTTCTTCTTCCTGCTCAACCTGGCCCTCACCGACCTGGGCTCCATCTGCACCACTGTCCCCAAGGCCATGCACAATTCCCTCTGGGGCACCAGACACATCTCCTACTCAGCATGTGCTGCTCAGGTGTTTCTGTTTGTCTTCTTCATGGGAGTAGAGGTTTCCTCCTCACCATCATGTGCTACGACCACTACGTGTCCATCTGCAAAGCCCTGCACTACGGGACCCTCCTGGGCAGCAGAGCTTGTGCCCACATGGCAGCAGCTGCCTGAGCCAGTGCCTTTCTCTACGCTCTCATGCACATGGCCAATACATTTTCCCTGCCCCTGTGCCAGGGCAATGCCCTGGGCCAGTTCTGCTGTGAAATCCCACACATCCTCAAGCTCTCCTGCTCCAAATCCCACCTCAGGGAACTTGGCCTCATCGCTGTCAGTGTCTATTTGCTCTTTGGCTGTTTTGTGTTCATTGTTTTCTCCTATGTGCAGATCTTCAGGGCCGTGCTGAGGATCCCCTCTGAGCAGGGCTGGCACAAAGCCTTTTCCACGTGCCTCCCTCACCTGGCTGTGCTCTCCCTGTTCCTCAGCACTTCAGCATTTGCTCACCTGAAGCCCCCCTCCATCTCGTCCCCATCCCTGGATGTGGCCCTGTCAGTTCTGTACTCGGTGGTGCCTCCAGCCCTGAACCCCCTCATCTACAGCCTGAGGAACCAGGAGCTCAGGGATGCCCTGAGGAAAATGATGACTGGATCTTTTCAGCAGCAATGGAGTGCCGGTTTTGTTCTCCACAGCTGCAGTGTAACTCAGTGCAGGCCCAGCCTGTCTGCTCAAGTTTTTCATAGTGGCTGTGTGTGTGCAGGGTTTCCTTTTTCATTTTGTGATAGTGTTGTGCTCAAGGAAACTTTATTTATCCCATCATCATCCCATTACTGGGATCATTCATCCTATTTAGAATTCACTGCTTGCACCTCAAATTTTACCCAGAGACAATGGAAATGAGGAATCACCTCCTCTCTGCACTGTAGCAAAATAAAGGATCCTGCAGTAACTTGTTGGTCAAAAATGCTTCCTTTGAAACCTCATCTGAATCTGGCAGGGCAGTGCCTGTGTGCAGAGGGGGAGAGAAGCTGAGTCCCAGCACAGCAGCAGGGCCAGGGAGCAGCAGCCCTCGGTGCTTTCAGAGCTGCTCTGTTTATCCTTCCATGCTGTCCTTCTGTCCTTGTGGGAGTCCTCAGCTCTGGCTGCTGCGCTGCTCTCCTGCTCTGTGGTGCTCCTGTGAGCACAGGAGGGGTTGACAGATTTGTGTTATTTAAAAGTAGACAGCAGTGGCTGGAATTGCTGGGCTGATGAGTGAAGTTTTTCAGAATTTTATGGCCCTGGCATGTGAGTCACAGGTGGATCACAGCGAGTCCTGGAGCTGCCAACCTGAACATGAATAACAGAATGGTCAAAGCTGCAGCTTAAACGTGACCTAAAATAAATCCCCAGAGTGGCCAGCCCAGAGATCGTGGTCCGTGCACTGGAACAACCACATTACAACAGGGACTGCAGACCCACCAAAACCCCACCCAAACCCAGCTCAGAGGGGCCATGGTGGCCCCGTGGCAACCACTGGGCACCAAAGCAGTGAAGCCGTGGAGAGCGAGAGGCTCAGTGGCTGACATTTCTGTGGGACGGGGCTGTTGTGTCAGGGGTGGGGGCTTTAGATCCCAGGGGAATCATTGCCCAGGGAGTTTTTGTTCAGGTCTGTAGTGCATTGATGCTGCCTGGACTCCAGGCACCCACCAAAGCTGCTCTCTCACTCCTGTCCACAGCTGGAGAGAGAAAATATAACAAAGGGTTCGTGGGTTGAGATAAGGACCAGGAGAGATCCCTTATCCAACACTGTCCCGGACAAAACAGGCTCAACTCACAGATATCAAGTGAATTTATTAAAAACAAAATCAGAGCAGGATAATGAGAAGTGAAAGAAGAGCTTTCAAAACACCTTCCCCCTCCCCTCCATCCTTCCCACCGATGGCGCAGGAGACAGGGAATGGGGATTGTGGTCAGTTCATCTCCTGTGGCTTCTCCCGCTGCTCAGGGAGAGGAGTTGTTCCCCTGTGAGACCGTGGGGTCCCTTCCCACGGGAGACAGTTCTCCGTGAGCGTCTCTGACGTGGGTCCAATCTGTCAGCAGCAGCCCCCCCAAAACTGCTGTGGCGTGGGTCACTCTTCCATGGGGTCAGTTCTTCAAGGCCAGGCTGCTCCAGCCTGGGAGCAGGGCCCCTCTGCACCGGCTCTGCCCCTGGATCCCAGCCTCCTGCAGGCATCCGCCCGCTCCGGCGTGGGCACCTCCCCCAGGGCTGCGGGTGGATCTCTGCATCCCCCGGGGATCCCCAGGGGCTGCGGGTGGATCTCTGCATCCCCCGGGGATCCTCAGGGGCTGCGGGTGGATCTCTGCATCCCCCGGGGATCCTCAGGGGCTGCGGGTGGATCTCTGCATCCCCCGGGGATCCTCAGGGGCTGCGGGTGGATCTCTGCATCCCCCGGGGATCCCCAGGGCTGCGGGTGGATCTCTGCATCCCCCATGGATCCCCAGGGGCCGCGGGTGGATCTCTGCATCTCCCGGGGATCCCCAGGGGCTGTGGGTGGATCTCTGCATCCCCTGTGGATCCCCAGGGCTGCGGGTGGATCTCTGCATCCCCCGGGGATCTCCAGGGGCTGCGGGTGGATCTCTGCATCCCCCATGGATCCCCAGGGGCCACGGGTGGATCTCTGCATCCCCCGGGGATCCCCAGGGGCTGCAGGTGGATCTCTGCATCCCCCGTGGATCCCCAGGGGCTGCGGGTGGATCTCTGCATCCCCCATGGATCCCCAGGGCTGCAGGGGCACAGCTGCTCCACCATGGTCTCACCACAGCCTGCAGAGGAATCTCGGCTCTGGCTCCTCGAGCACCTCCTCCCCCTCCTTCTCCACTGCCCTTGGTGTCTCCCTGTTGTTTCCCTCACACGTTCTCCCCCCTCCTCTTCTCTGACTACAAAAACACTGTGTCCCACTTTGTTTTCATTTCCTTCTGAAATCTGCTATCACAGAGGCATTACCAGCCTCTCTCAGTGGCCCAGCCTTGGCCAGTGCCATGTCCATCTTTGGAGCCATCGGGGATCGGCTCTGCCAGACATGGTGGAAGCTTCCAGCAGCTTCTCACAGAAGCCACCTCTGTGGCCCCCCCGCTACCAAAACCCAGGCCGTGCCAAACCAACACACACAGGAAGGAAAGCACGGAGCCCCAGCGCTCCAGGGCAGGTGAGAAGCAGCTCTGGCCATGCCAAGGTCAGCCGGAGCTGCCAGGCGGCCCCAGGAGCCCAAGGCAGCCAGAGCTGTTCCACGTTCCCTTGGCTCCGTGGGCCCTGCAGGGTCACAAAGGCCCCTCGGTTCTTTGGGCCCAGCAGTGCCACAGTAGCCCCTTGGTTCCATGGAACGCCACAGGGTCACAATGGTCCCCTTGGTGCCACCAGCCCTGCAGGGTCACAACGGCCCCTGGGTTCCACGAGGCCACGCAGGGTCACAGTGGTCTCCAGAGGAAGGGCAGCACCGAGCCCCAGGGTTTCAGGGGCAGATGAGACACGGCCACCAGAGGCCAAGGCCGGCCACATCTGTCTGTCCTGCCAGGTTTGTCTGGGAGCAGCCCTTGGATATTGGGAATTTGGGAGGTGGAATCCCAGTTTTGGCCATGGGCACCTTGTCGAGTAACGCAGTTCTGTGCTCGCTGCACGAGCTCTGGCGTGCCCTCGGTCAGAGAGACTCCAGCTGCGTTACTTCTGTGCGTCGCAGAAGCGACTTTGGCATCAGGAAAAGTGCTGCTGGCTGAGCTCGCTGGCTCCTTTGCAGAGGAGACACGGCAGGAGCTGATGATATCGGCTCACGTTAGTTCGGAGATAAAGGAAGAGAGAGAGGGTTCTGGTCTGGCTTCCAACAGGTTTATTGTCAGAAGTTTAGCAACCAGAACATGGCAATGATCTTAATCCGGGATCCCGCCAAGAGGCTTTTCCCTCAGTTTTAGAGGGGGTTTGAAAACCGCGGGGAAAGGGGAAAACAACCAATGAGTTACAAGCCCGGGGGGAGGATACAATTCAACAAGAACCACTGGGAGATACAACAAAGAACCAGTGAACAACCGAGTAAGAGGGAATTCTCCCGAACAGGGAAAGGCAGTTTGGAGCCGGGCGCAGCCCCGGGGGGATGCGGCTTAAGCTTCTGAGCCGCCCATCGACCCACCCTGCAAGTCTGTGTCCCGGGGAAATTCGATCCACGGCAGGGTCCGGGGCTGATCGGCATCTCGCTGCCCAGCCCAGCAGTGGGCTGGCTCATAGCAACAGCTGAGAAGGATGGGTTTTTCCACATGAAAGAAAAGCACAAAGTCCAGGTGTTTTGGAAGAAGATGAGAGGTGGCCACCATGGGCGAGGGCAGCCAGACCTGTTTCTCATGGCAGCTTTTGTCTGGGAGCAATCCTTGGATAGAATTTGGGAGGTAGAATCTCAGTTTTGGCCATGGGTGCCTGGAGGAGAAGGACGGTTCTTTTCCTTAGGAAGGAAAGCACAGAGCCCCAGGAGCCCCAGGGCTCCTGAGCCAGCCCCTGCTGCCCCGGGAGGGAATTTGGGGAGGGGGCAGAGGGGGTGCGCAGCCCCCGCCGGGGGATGACCCTGGCCCAGCGCCCTTCGTTCAGCACCGAGCTGGGCCTGGGGCCGCAGGAGGAAGAGGCCGATGGGAAGCAGATCCTGCAGGGGGGACAGGGCTTGGGCTCGGGGCAAGGTCCTGCCCTGCACACCTGGCTCAGGTGTGAGCCTGCCCCGGGAAGGGAGCGGGACATTGCCATCCCCATGGATCAGGGCTGGGAGCAGCGCTGGGAGCACGGACATGGAAATACTGGGAGCCACTGGGACCGCACTGAGGGCTACTGGGAGCTACTGGGAGCAACTGGGAATGATGGCTGTGTGCTGGAGGCAACTGGGATATACAAGGAATGAATGAGATCATGCTGGGGGCAACTGGAACCATGCTGGGGCAACTGGAGTGACTGGGAATAAGCATGCTGGGAGAAACTGGGAGCAACTGGGAGTGACTGTGTCTGTGCTGGGGGCCACTGAGGTCATACTTGCAGTGACTGGGACTGTACTAGGGGCAAGTGGGAGCAACTGGAACTATGCTGGAGGTAACTAGGATCACACTGAGGGTGATTTGGATCATACTGGAAGTGACAAGGAGCATGCTGGGGGCAATTTGGACCACGTTGGGGGCAACTGGGATATACCGGGAGCAACTGGGCCATCACTGAGGGTGACTGGGAGTGGCTGTGGGCAACCGGAATCATGCTGGAAGCAACTGAGAGGAAGTGGCAGTGACGAGGAGCATGCTGGGGGCAACTGGGATATGCTGAGAGAGACTGGGAGTCACTGGGATCATGCTGGGAGTGACTGGGAGCGTGGCAATGGCCTGGGCTGGCTGATGTGGGGCCTCAGGGTGCGCAGGGAGCACTGTGACACTGCGGGGCCCCTGGAGCTGTTCTAAACGACCCAGATCCGATATGGAAATGAGTTCTTAAAATGTACTGAGAACTCAACAAAAATGGCAAAGCAAAAGGAGCAGCGCTGGGAGCGTGGCTGGGTGCCAGAGGCTCGCCCACAGAATGCCCATCCTGCCTTTTCTACCCCTGCGATTGCAAACAGCTCTCTGGTCCGAGGGGCACTGGGGACTCCTCCTGGAAGCTCCCAGAATCTTTCCATCTCTGGTTTAAGGCGCTTTATATCCCAGCTGGGATCTCAAGACAGCCCCAATCAGGTACCTGAGGTGATTTTTCTCATTTGATGAGGAGGAGGACGAGGAGAAGGACAAGGACGAGGACGAGGTGGAGGGGAACAAGGAGGAAGATGAAGAGGATGAGGAGGATGAGGAAGAGGAGGGGGAGCAGGACGAGGACAAAGAGTATGAGGGTGAGGAGGAGGAGGCTGACGGGGGGGAGGAGGGGAGGAGGACAAGGAGGGGCAGGAGGGGGAGGAGGAGGAGGAGAGGACGACGACGATGATGACAAAGACGAGGACAAGTAGACGGACAAGGAGGAGGAGGAGGAGGAGAAGGAAGAGGAAGAGGAGGAGGAGGAGGAGCAGGAGGAGAAGGAGGAGAAGAGAAGGACGACGACGAATACGACGAGGACGAAGACAAGGACGAGGACAAGTAGGAGGAGAAGGAGGAGGAGGAGGAGGAGGAGAACGAGAAAAGGAA
>NW_028120391.1:0-53065 GCF_965178545.1 Coloeus monedula
TCTTTCTTTTGCCGGCTGTTCTCTACTGTGTCAAAAGGATTCACCATCTCTGAAACCACCCTTCAAGCCCTCCCAGGACTCTCCTCCGCTGTCCTCAGTCTCCACTCCACTGAGCACAGAGCTCCTTTGTCCCTGTGTAGTGATCATGTGCTTGAGGCCACGGGCACCTGGACAAGAAGGTCAGTTCTTTTCTACAGGAAGGAAACCACAGAAGCCCAGTGTTTTGAAGGCAGATGAGAGGCAGCCACCAGAGGCCAAGGCAAGCCAGACCTGTGTGTCCTTGCAGCTTCTGTCTGAAAGCAACCCTTGGACATATGGGGAGTTTTGGAGGTGGAATTCCATTTCAGCTGTGCGTGCCTGGACCGGAATGACAGTTCTTCTCGCCAGGAAGGAAAGGGCAGAGCCCCAGTGTTTCAAAGGCTGATTAGTGGTGGCTCAAGGAGGCCAAGGCCAGCCAGACCTGTTTGTCTTGGCAGCTTTTGTCTTGGAGCAATCCTTGGATAGATGGAATTTGGGAGGCCAAATCCCACTTTTGTCCATGGACGTCTGACCCATAAGGACAGTTCTTTTCCACTGGCAGAAAAGTGAGGAGCCCCAGTGTTTCAAAGGCAGATGAGAGCTGGCCCTCAGGAAGCCAAGGGAAGCTGGACATTCCTGGCAGCTTTTGTCTGGGAGCTATTCCTTGGATAGATGGAATTTCAGAGGTGGATTCCCAATTTTGGCCATGGATGGCTGGACTTGAAAGATGGTTTTTTCCATGGGAAGAAAAGCACAGCCCCCCTGTGTTTTGAAGGCAGATGTGAGGTGGCCCCTAAGAGGCCAAGGCCAGCCTGAGCTGTCTGTCCTGGCAGGTTTCACATGGGAACAATCCTCGGATAGAATCCAATTTGGAGGTAGAATCCTAATTTCGGCCATGGGTCCCTGGAGGAGGACAGCTCTTTCCCACAGAAAGG
Organism: Coloeus monedula; assembly: GCF_965178545.1. Lineage (NCBI taxonomy): Eukaryota > Metazoa > Chordata > Aves > Passeriformes > Corvidae > Coloeus > Coloeus monedula. The sequence continues at coordinate 954 of NW_028120391.1, forward strand.
AAAGCACGGAACTCCAGCATTTCAGGGGCAGAGGAGAAGCAACCCTCAACATGCCAAGGTCAGCTGGACCAGGCAGGTGGCCCCCAGGAGGCCAAGCCAACCAGTCCTGTTCCACGTTCTTTGGATCCTTGGGGCCCTGCAGCATCACAATTGCCCCTTAGTTCCATGAGGCCCCATGGTATCACAAGAGATCTTTGTTCCCCTGAGGCCCAGCAATATCACAGTGGTCTCCTTGGCTCTACAGCGGCACAAAGGCCCCTTGCTTCCATAAGGCCTTGCTGTGTCAAAACGGTTTCCTTGGTTCCATGGGGCTGCAAAATAACACAATGGCCCACTGGTTCCATGAGGTCACAGAGTGTCACAGCGGTCTCCATGATTCCATAAGGTCCTGCAGCGTCACAGTGGCTCCTTGGTTCTATTGGGCTTCCCAGGATCACAATGGCCCCTTGGTTCCACAAGGCCTGGCTGTGTCACACTGGCCCTTTGCTTCCATGAGACCTTGCAGTGTCACAATGGTTTCCTTGGTTCTATCAGGCCCTGTGGTGTCACAATGGCCCCTTGATTCCATTGGGCCTCTTACTGTTACATAGTTCTTAGTTCCGTGACGCCCTGTAGTGTCACAGTGGTCTCCTTGGCTCCATGGTGCCACGCAGTGTCACAACGGCCCCTTGGTTCTCTGAGGCCCGGCTGTGTCACAATGGCCCCTGGCTCCCATGAGGCCCTGTGATGTCACAATGGTCTCATTGGTTCCACGAGGCCCTGCAGTTCCACAATGGCCCTTTGGTCTCACAAGGCCTTGGAGTGCCATAATAGTCTCAGCGGGTTCCCCCGCTGCTTCACAATGGCCTCCTTGGTTCCATGGTGCCTCGTAGCGTAACAATGGTATCCTTGCTTCCACACAGTCAGAATGGCCCCGGGGCCTCCTGGAGCCCCACAGTGTCACTACGATCCCCTTGATTCCACCAGGCCCTGCCGTGCTACAATGACCCCTTGGTTATACAAGGCCCTGCAGTGTCACAATGGCCCCTTGGTTCTGAAGTGTGCAAGAGCCTAATACTAAGAGAAAGGCTCCAAAAAACGCTTCGTCATTATCACTGCTCAACACCGGAAAGGCTTCAAAAGTGCTTCATCATTATGGCTGCTTATCATAATCACTCTTGAATGCCTGGAAACTACGTGCCGTACGGGCCGTGCATAGCCCGCCTTGAGGCCCATAAAAAGGAAGGCAAAACTGGTGCAAAATGTGGAGGCGAAAGCAAAAGGTAGAATCCCCGCCCTTTGCCTTTCCCCCCACCACCACCATCGCCTGCTGCCAGACACCCTGAGGCCTCCGGGAGCCGACGCCGCCCGCCTGGGGAGCACCCCCCAATCCTTCACCCCTGCACTGAAATCCCGAGGGAGTTGTGCAACCCCTAGCCCTGCTCCTTCGTCCCAGGCGCACCGAGGTTCAGCTGCAAGCATCGAGCCTGCATCTCGGAGGATGGGCCGCCGCTTTCCAGCCAAACTGCTCCAGACATCAGAAGAGGCAGATAAGACCCTTCAAACAACAGGAAAAAAAAAGGCAAAAACCTCTCCACTTCCCCCACCCTGTCTCAGCAGCAACAAAGGTAGCACAGTGTGGTGCTGACTTATCCTATGCTTTTTAGAATAACCTTGGCTTTTTCTAACTTTTCTCCACTTTTCTCCTTCTTTCTCTTTGCCTCTCTTACCATTAGATAAACAGATACCCATTTTTTTGGCACCAACATTTAATCTCGTTTGGTTTTAATCTGGTCTTTGGGAATATTTTGAAGCTTCAAAGTTCTTTCCTTTTATACTCAGAGATTTTGTTTTCTTTGCCCTTCTGGGTGTAAATCAGATAGTAACAAAGTGTCATAATGCTCTCCACAGTTCCATGAGGCGCCACAATGTCCCAATGGACTTTTGGTTCCATGAACTTTCGTACTGTCAGCAACAGTCGCCTTGGGTCCGCAGTGTCACAATGGACCCTTGGCTCCATGAGGTTCTGTAGCGTAACATGGACGCCTTGACTCCATGAGGTTGTGGAGTGTCACAAGGATCTCCTTGGTTCTGCGGCCCTGCTGTGTGACAATGGGCCTGTGCTTCCATGAAGTTCTGTACTGTCAACCATGATCTCCTTGCTTGCACAGTGTCATAACTGACCCTTGGTTCCATCAGGTGCCTGGCCTCCAACAGCCTCTAAGAGACCCTTATGGCCCCTCAAGGCCCCTCACAGCCCCTCATGACCCCTCATTGCCCCTCACAGCTCCCCATGGCCCCTCATGGCAGCTCACAGTCCCTCACAGCCCCTCACAGTTCCTGGCCACTCATGACCCTTCACAGCCCCTAACAAACCCTCAAGGCACCTCACAGCCCTTCACAGCCCCTCAAAACCTCTTGGAGATCTTCTGCAGCCTAAGTAATTTCTGTGTTAATCCCACTGAAACAACCAAAAGTGGAGTAAAAATAAAGAAATTAAGCAAAGAGGTCTAAAGCTGCTTAATTTTACTGGAATTTGGGGGTGAATTTGGGGTTCAGGGGAATATTTGGGAGGATCTGAGTGTTGTGGAGCCACGAAGCCAGGCAGACTGGGACCACAATCTCACAGTTTTGCTGGCAGAACGTGTCCACCTGAGCCAGTCTGTTCTCCAGGAATTCCAGTTGTCTGTCTCAGTCCCTGCCCTGAGTCTCCCCATTTGGGGTGTGGCCTCCAAAGTGCCCAAATCGCTGCTGAAGTGCCCAAGCTGCTCCTGGCTGTGGATGTTCCTTTCCCCCACCCTGTCCTGGTCGGTGCCATGGGGTGTGGGAGGGGGTCTGAGTGCTCCTTGGGGGACTGGGATGGGCTTTTATGGCCCTTGGAGCTGTTTGAGGTGCTGAGACAGGGTTTGGGGGCTTTTGGGGCAGTCTGTGTGGGAGTTTTGGGGTGTTGGCAGGGCTGTGTGGCTTGGAGAGAATTTGGGTGGGTGTTGGGGGAGATGGGTTGGGAATTTTGTGGCTTTTGGGGCCACTGCTATTGCAGGGAGTGGTTGGGGGAGTCGTGGCTGGGAGCTGTGGGGTGGTTTGAGGGGTCTGGGAGTGGCTGTGGAGCTGGGAGGGGGTTTTAGGGCAGTTGTGACCTCCTCCCCAGATAGCCAAACTCGCCCCCAGACCCCACCCCCAAGATGCTGCCAGGAGTCGGGGGCTCCATGTTGGGGTTCATCCTCCTGGTGCTGCAGGAGAAGGTGAGGGGGGGTCCCCAGGGGCCGTGTGTGTCCCCCCAGAGCGTGTGTGACCTCCCCCATCCCGGTGTCACCCCCTTTTCCCTGCCCACAATGTTCCTGAGGCAGCCCCTGCTGCCCCGGGAGGGAATTTGGGGAGGGGGCAGAGGGGGTGCGCAGCCCCCGCCGGGGGATGACCCCGGCCCAGCGCCCTTCGTTCAGCACCGAGCTGGGCTTGGGGCCGCAGGAGGAAGAGGCCGATGGGAAGCAGATCCTGCAGGGGGGACAGGGCTTGGGCTCAGGGCAAGGTCCTGCCCTGCACACCTGGCTCAGGTGTGAGCCTGCCCCGGGAAGGGAGCGGGACATTGCCATCCCCACGGATCAGGGCTGGGAGCAGCGCTGGGAGCACGGACATGGAAATCCTGGGAGCCACTGGGACCGCCCTGGGGGGTGAATGATCCCCCCCAGCACCTTTCCAGGCCGCCCTGCGAGCTGAGAAATGCTCGCTGGGCCTCGGCCTTGGCCAAGAGCCCCCGGGCTCAGCTGCTCTGAGCTCAGGCGCTGCCGGCTCCCGCAGCCCGCCCAGGGCCGCCCTGCCCGTGCCGGGGCTGTGCTGGAATTCTCTGCTGCTGCTGGGCCACTCGGGGGCTCTGGCCCAGCAGGAAAGGTGACCCTGAGCCAGGAGCTTTCCTTGGCCGCAGCAAAGCCTCGGCACGGAAAGACCTTCCCAGCGCTGGGCCCTGGGCTGGGAGGGATTGTGCCACCAGAGCTGTCCCTCCATTTCTTCTGCCAGGCAGCTTTAGCACATGAAAAGTGGAGAAGCCAGAGCTGCCTCTCAGCTTTCCACAGCGCCCGCAGAGCTCCAGGGCAAGGTCCTGGCCCTGGCTCGGGGCTGGGCCGGGGCCAGCGGCAGAAAATCAACTTGCAGCTTGGGCCCCGCAGCAGGGAGGAGCAGCAATTGCTGGCTGAGAGAGACTCTTGCCAAGGGCCTGCGGGGCCGGGCCCCAGGGAACGGCTTCCCGCTGCCCGAGGGCAGGCTGAGATGGGATGTGGGGCAGCAATGGTTCCCTGGCAGGGCGCTCAGGGCCTGGCCCAGGCTGGCCCCAGAAGCTGCGGCTGCCCCCGCATCCCTGCAAGTGTCCCAGGCCGGCTCGGCCATTGGGGCTTCCTGCCCAGGAGGGCTGGGCTGGGCTGGGCTGGGGCTGCTGAGGGCGGGATGGGCTCTGCCTGAGACAGCTGAAGGCTGCACATGATGAGGCCGGGGGGACCCCGTTCCTCAGTGGGTTCTGGGATATCCTGGGGCTCCTGGGGCTCCATGCTTTCCTTCCTAAGGAAAAGAACCATCCTTCTCATCCAGGCTCCCATGGCCAAAACTGAGATTTACCTCCCAAATTCTGTCTATCCAAGGATTGCTCCCAGACAAAAGCTGCCATGAGAGACAGGTCTGGCTGCTCTCGCCCATGGTGGCCACCTCTCATCTTCTTTTAAAACTCTTGGACTTTGTGCTTTTCTTTCATGTGGAATAAACCCATCCTTCTCAACAAGGTGCCCATGGCCAAAATTGGGATTCCACCTCCCAGATTCCCAATATCCAAGGGCTGCTCTCAGACAAACCTGCCAGGACAGACAGATGTGGCTGGCCTTGGCCTCTGGTGGCTGTGTCTCCTCTGCCCCTGAAACCCTGGGGCTTGGTGCTGCCCTTCCTCTGGAGACCACTGTGACCCTGCGTGGCCTCGTGGAACCCAGGGGCCGTTGTGACCCTGCAGGGCTGGTGGCACCAAGGGGACCATTGTGACCCTGTGGCATTCCATGGAACCAAGGGGCCACTGTGGCACTGCTGGCCCCAAAGAACCAAGGGGCCTTTGTGACAGGGCAGCTGGGGAGGCCCAGAGTGGACACCAGGAGAAAGGAATTTCCCTCCCAGGCAGGGCTGGGGTGCAACGTGTCCCCCAGAAGGAGCCTGGAGCAGCCCAAGGCTTTGTGTGCCCAGGCAGAGGCGGGCAGGACGCAGAGCTGCCAGCAAAGGAAGGGGCCAGCCAGGTGGGGCAGCCGGGGGGATGAGGACAGCCTGCAGGGACAGAGGCGCAGGGCAGGGACACCGTGGGACAGCCTGGGCTGCAGAGGGCAGAGGGATGGGCAGCAGCTGCAAGGCCCTGACAGAGCCAACTTGTGCAGCCCTTTGGCCACGGCTGCTGGCCCTGGCCTGAGGCCAGGAGGGGACAAGTGACCCCTGCAGCCCTGGGGCCTCAGTGATTCCTTGTCCCTGCCCAGGGGTGCAGGATCAGGGGGGTTCTCCTCAGGCGGGCAGCATCGGCTCCAGGAGGCCCCATAGTGTCTGGCAGCAGGTGATGGTGGTGGGGGGGAAAGGCAAAGGTCAGGGACTCTGCCCCTCACTTTTCCCTCCACACCTGCACCAGTTTCACCTTCCTTTTTATGGGCCTCAAGGCGAGCTACCCATGGTCTGTACCGCCCATTTTATGATAAGCAGACCAAATGACGAGGCATTTTTGAAGCAGTCATAATGACAAAGCACTTTTTGGAGCCTTTCTCTTATTATTAGGCTCTTACAGTGACCCTGCAGGGCCCATGGAACCAAGGGAACGTGGAACAGCTCTGGCTGCCTTGGGCTCCTGGGGCCGCCTGACAGCTCTGGCTGACCTTGGCATGTCCAGGGCTGATTCTCATCTGCCCCTGGAGTGCTGGGGCTCCGTGCTTTCCTTCCTATGGAACAGAACTGTCCTTCTCCTCCAGGGGCCCGTGGTCCAAAGTGGAATTCTGCCTCCAAAATTCCGTCTGTCAAAGGATTGCTCTGTGACGAAAGGTGCCAGGACAGACGGGTCTGGCTGGCCTTGGCCTCTGGCGGTCGCCTCTCTTCTGCCTTCCAAACGCTGGGGCTCCGTGATTTCTTCCCATGGAAAAGAAACGTCCTTCTCCTCCAGGAACAAATGGCCAAAAGTGGGATTCTATCTCCCACATTCTGTCTATCCAAGGATTGCTCCTAGGCAGGAGCTGCCAGGACAGACGGGCCTGGCTGGCCTTGGCCTCCTGGGGGCCACTTCTCATCAACCTTCAAAACACTGGTGCTCCACTGTGGGAATTAACAGCAGGTCAGCGAGCCTGTCTGATTCCGACATCGATCTTAGCACAATCCGTTTGTACCCATGAGAAACTTAGTGTGAACAGAAGCAAGACACCTAAACAACAGAAAGAGAAAACAGCAACAAGGCTGCACCTGGTGTTTTTCTGAACACTCAGAATGCTGATGCTATAGGTAACCAATAACAGGATGTTGCAGTTAAATAATAGCCAATGACTCTGTTGTAGAAGTGAAGCAACCAATGGATAAGTTAATGAATGATAAACATACAAAAGTGTATAAATGACACTGACATTTTAGAATAAACAGCCTTTTGCCTGGGGTTGTTGTTGGGGTTGGTGTGTGTCGTGCCCATCCCAACAGCAACTCTCCACCCTTTCCCTACAGTGGAAAAGAACCGTCATTCCCGTCCAGGTGCCCATGGCCAAAACTGGGACTCCACCTCCAAATTTCTGTATATCCAAGGATTGTTCCCAGATGAAACCTTCCAGGACAGATAGCTCTGCCTGGCTTGGCCTCCCAGGGACCACCTCTCATCTTCCCATGGAATTAAATATCTTTTATGTCCAGGCATCCATGGCCGATATTGAGAATCCACCTCCAAAATTCCAGATATCCAAGGATGGCTCCCAGACCAAAGCTGCCATGAGAGACAGATCTGGCTGCCCTCACCCATGGTGACCACCTCTCATCTTCTTCCAAAACACTTGGACTTTGTGCTTTTCTTTCATATGGAAAAACCCATCCTTCTCCTCCAGGCACCCATGGCCAAAATTGGGATTCCACCTCCTGAATTCCCAATATCCAAGGGCTGCTCCCAGACAAAAGCTGCCATTACCATCAAGTCTGTCTGGCTTGGCCTCCTGAGGGCCAGATCTCACCCACCTTCCAAACCCTGGGGCTCTGTGCTTTCCTTCCTATGGAAAAGACTCATCCTGCCTGTCCAGGCACAAATGGCCAAAATTGGGATTCCACCTCCCAAATTCCCAATATCCAAGGGCTGCTCCCAGACAAACCTGCCAGGACAGACAGATGTGGCTGGCCTTGGCCTCTGGTGGCTGTGTCTCCTCTGCCCCTGAAACCCTGGGGCTCGGTGCTGCCCTTCCTCTGGAGACCACTGTGACCCTGCGTGGCCTCGTGGAACCCAGGGGCCGTTGTGACCCTGCAGGGCTGGTGGCACCAAGGGGACCATTGTGACCCTGTGGCATTCCATGGAACCAAGGGGCCACTGTGGCACTGCTGGCCCCAAAGAACCGAGGGGCCTTTGTGACCCTGCAGGGCCCACGGAACCAAGGGAACATGGAACAGCTCTGGCTGCCTTGGGCTCCTGGGGCTGCCTGGCAGCTCCGGCTGACCTTGGCATGGCCAGAGCTGCTTCTCACCTGCCCTGCAGCGCTGGGGCTCCGTGCTTTCCTTCCTATGGAACAGAACTGTCCTTCTCCTCCAGGGGCCCATGGCCAAAACTGGGACTCTACATCCACATTTGATTATGTAAGGATTGTTCCCATATGAAACTTGCCAGGACAGACAGCTCTGGCTGGCCTTGGCCTCTTGGGGCCACCTCTCATCTGCCTTTGAAACACTGTGGGGCTGTGCTGTTCTTCCCATGGAAAAAAAACATCTTTCAAGTGCAGGTGTCCATGGCCAAAACTGGGAATCCAGCTCCAAAATTCCATATATCCAAGTACAGCTCCCAGGCAAAATCTGCCAGGACTGACAAGTCCAGCTTCCCTTGGCTTCCTGAGGGCCAGCTCTCAGCTGCCTTTGAAACGCTGGGGCTGTGCTTCTCTTCCTGTGGAACAGAACCATCCTTCTCCTCCAGCTGCCCATGGCCAAAATTGGAATTTGGCCTCCAAAATTCCATCTATCCAAGGATTGCTGCCAGACAAAAGCTGCCAAGGCCAACAGGTCTGGCTGGCCTTGGCCTCTGGTGGCCGCCTTTCATGGATCACAGGGATACAGTTTGTTTTATCACAGATACTGTCCATGGTCAGATCCACCCCTCGGTCTCGTGCCACCTATAGGTGGCATCTCTGCCCTGATGACCTGAGGCATCATGGGCCCACGAGTAGGGCTAATGAGGAACATCAAAACAACAAGCAGGTAGATCAGGCTGCAAAGATAGAAGTGTCACAGGTAGACTTGGACTGGAAACACAAGGGAGAGTTGTTCCTAGCTCGATGGGCCCATGATGCCTCAGGCCATCAGGGCAGAGATGCCACCTATAAGTGGGCACGAGACCGAGGGGTGGATCTGACCATGGACAGTATCTCCCAGGTGATCCATGACTGTGAGACATGCGCTACGATCAAGCAGGCCAAGCGGGTGAAGCCTCTGTGGTACGGTGGGCGATGGTCCAAATACAAGTATGGGGAGGCCTGGCAGATTGATTACATCACACTGCCTCAAACCCGCCAAGGCAAGCGCTGTGTGCTCACAATGGTAGAAGGCACCACAGGATGGCTGGAGACCTACCCTGTGCCTCACGCTACTGCCCGGAACACCATCCTGGGCCTGGAAAAGCAAGTCCTTTGGAGGCATGGCACCCCTGAGAGAATTGAATTTGACAATGGGAGTCATTTTAAGAACAGCCTTATTAACACCTGGGCTAGAGAACATGGCACTGAGTGGGTGTACCACATCCCTTACCATGCACCAGCTGCAGGCAAAGTGGAACGGTGCCATGGATTGTTGAAAACCACCTTGAAGGCACTGGGTGGGGGAACTTTCAAAAATTGGGAACAGAATCTGGCAAAGGCCACCTGGTTAGTTAACACTCGAGGTTCCACCGATAGAGCTGGTCCAGCCCAATCTGAATCCCTGCATACAGCAGATGGAGATAAGGCCCCAGTAGTGCATGTCAGAGGTCTGTTAGGAAAGACTGTGGGGATGAATTCTGCCTCGAGTACAGACAAACCCATCCACGGGGTTGTCTTTGCTCAGGGACCTGGTTGCACATGGTGGGTAATGCAGAAAGATGGAACAACACGTTGTGTACCACAGGGAGATCAGATTGTTGGGTGAAAACCACCTGCAGTGTGAAATGCCTGGGTACCCCTGCTTGCTGAGGGTCACTGTCACTGTTCGTACATAGCTGTATATATATATGTATATGTATATGTATTGATGTGTGTGTGTAGAGTTAGAATATCTTAGTTTGGGCATTGAGCCAATGATATGGGATAAGGGGTGGAATGTCTTGGGGTGACTTTATGATGCATATCCCATATCACTGCCCTATGCCCAGAAATTAATTTTTGTGCCTTTTTATGCCTCTAAACTGAGCCTGAGAGAGGGAAGGAAAAACTGAGCAAAACTTTTTCAAAGCAGTTTGCAGCTTGTTCAGGGTCACACAGAGATAGGGACTTTCTTTTTCCCAGCTACAGCAGGGGAGGGAGGAGGCACCCAGCTTGCTGCTTCCCTGGTCAGCTTTTGGCCAGTTCTTCAGCTTCTTTTTCTCCAAAGGGAGACTGAGAGCTGAATTTTTTTTCCTTCCCTGGAATTCTGGATTTTCTTCCTTTTCTGATGGCCTACTTCAATATCAGAGCACATCGGGAGGACTTTCCACCGGGCACAGAGGGCCTGGCCCTGGGCCAAGCCCCAGCTCCGAGGAGACCAAAGGGAGGACTCTGACACTGTCACAGGTTTTTTCTCCACAGTGAGAGATTTTATTATTTAGCATTATTTTCCTTTTCCTGTGTGTTTGTTAAATCAATAGTTATTATCTCCTTCACTTTCCTTTGAGGAAAATTTATTTTTTCCCGAACCAGGTTCGGGGGAGGGGTGGTTGTGCCTTCTCTCAGAGGATATCTTTCTAAATTGGGCAAAACCGGCCCATATGCAAAGGAACCAAACTTACAAAAGTGTGAAGAACTCGTGACCTGTTGTCCATCTTGGGGTCCCTCTTGGCAGTAGCCTCTGGCTACCCTGGGTGTACCTTTGAAGGCCTTTCAAATAAATACCTACCTTTATTCCCTTATTCTGGTCTAGCCTCTGTTTTTAGGTGGCCTCTCAAGGCATCAGCAGGGGCTGCGATCCCACACTTGTGGGGACCAGAACCGCCCCCAGGATCCCAACACTGCCTGACAGCGCTCCGGACACCGGGATGGCCGCGCGTCCGAGTCTCGGCCACCGTGCTGCTGCTTCCTTTGCTCATAGACACACCCAGAGGCCACTGTTAAGCCCGGATGGTCTCTGGTTCTGCCCTCTTCCTGATCCCGGGCAGGGATGCAGCACTGCTGCGCTTTCAGGAAGCTGCTCTTGAAAACTTCCAGCATTCCAAGCTCCTTTGCCCTCCATGGAGGCTTGCCACGGAATCCCTCACAGCTGCCTCCGGAGCATCCTCCTGTTGGCTGTTCTAAAATCCAGGGCCTTCAGGGTGCTCAGCAAGACCTCTGACTCCACAGTGTTGTGGAACTGGACCTTCAGGACAGGGACCTTTCCAGCCTGAGCTGCCCTCGTTCCTCTGTGTCTCTGCACAAAACATGGCATGATGTGGATACAAAAATGCTGCTAGCAAGGATTTTCTTGCTGTTTTCTAAGCCTGTGAGAGACTTTTCTCTCTCACAGAAGAGGTAGCAGAGTTATGTAAACAACCAAACAGCTGCAGCCTTGAGAAGTCTTGTTTATAGTACAGTAGAAAATATTTTGACAATGGATGCTTTAGGATTTTAGCCAATCACCCCAAGGGGTGGCTGATCCTTTGTCCAATTAGACTATGAAGAAAAAAGTCTATAAAAGAGTTTGTAAAATAATTAAATAAATCAATCTTGCTGCACAGTTCCTGCCTGCTGGATCTTCTCTCCTCCTCCCTACGGCTGCGGGACACGGTGATATTCCCTAGGGTTGCAGTAATAGCACGGAAGAGAGCGGCAGGAGGGGCCTGTGTGTCCCAGGGCTCAGGTTTTGGGCCGCTTCAGCACCACAGAGATGCAGGTCAAGTGAAGAAGCCAAACTGTTTGTTAATAGGAGGCGAAGCGAAGGGATGAGCTGGGAGGGAAAAAGGGGATGGGCAGGGTCTGAGGGCTGGAGGGATGGAGCTGTCAAAAGGGAGGGAGAGGGCAGGAGCTATGGGAGCTTTCCACAGGCTCAGCTGTGACCAGCATCAGCTGTGCCTGGAGCTCCAGCTGCTCTACTCTAGTCTCCAGATGGTCTCATCTTCCAGGATATCTGGAGGGCTTAAAGGGACTCTGGTTCTGAGCCAGCAGATGAACGTAGTTCAGCAGCTCTTTCCTTGAATATTTTCTGAACTACGATGTTTGTCTGGGAAGGGCTGTCGTCTCTCCTCAGGGCTTGAAGGGCTGGAAGAGACAGGAACAGAGCCACGGTCAGAGCCTGGATCTGCGGGAATCCAAGCAGACCTTCCTGCCAGGGCCATCTCACCCAGCTCCTGCCATGGCCAGAAGACAGCAGGGGCCAAGGAGATCAGCCAGAAGGTGCTGGCCATGAAGCTCCCCACCGTGTCCCTGAAACCTCTCTGTGCTCTGCCCACGTCACCCCGAGTCCACACTTGGAGCAAAGCCCCCACAGCCAGGGCAGGGATTGCGGCTCCCGAGCCAGGCATTGCAGCTCGCCCCCGCCAGCCCCCGCTGCCAGCCCGCTGCCCTCACTCACCCTCACTGAGGACCTGGAGCTCTTCCTTGTGCCCCCTCAAGAACACCCTGGCAGTCCCTGGGAGCACAGAGGCGGTCACGGCCCCGCGGCACGGCTCCCTCGCAGCGGCGCTGCCAGCCCCGTGGCCACACGCTCTCCTGCCCCGGCAGGGCTCAGCCCGGGCCCTCGCCGCATCCTGACGCCCGAGGGCACGGCTGCGAGAGGGCGGCAGCGGCCCCGAGGGCAGGCGGGGCTCCACGGCCCCGGGCCCGGATCCCCCTGCCGGGGCAGCAGCCGGGGCTGGGGCCGAGCTGCGGCGGGGCGGGGAGGGGCCCCGGGCCCGTGGCTCACCGATGAACCTGACGGCCGCCTCTCGCAGCGACTCCTGCGGGCTCTCCACGAACGGCAGCGCCTGGTGCAGGCGCTCGGCCGCTCGGCTCCTGTCCTCTGCCAGCTGCAGAGAGCGCCAGGAGGGAAGGGTTGGCGCGGGCTCAGCCCCTTGGCCGGGCTCTCTGCGCCCAGCCCTGGCCTCCCGTGCCCGCACGGCCCCGAGGCCCGGCCAGCAGCCGCTGGCGCCGGGCTCTGGAGGGGGCCGAGGGCCGGCTGCTGCCCGGGGAGCCGCGGTGCCGCCCCGCGCCACAGCCCAGCGGGGCCGGGGCTCCATCGGCTCCCGGCTCGGGGCCACAGGAGCCTGGAGCAGAGCCCGGGGAAGGGAGCAGCGTGTGGGGCGCAGGCTGGCGCCCCTGGTGCAGCACTGGGCAGGGGCACAGCTGCCAGCCCCACACACTGGGCTTCTCCAGGCTGTGCCTCAGGCTTCTCCAGTCAGGCTTTACCAGGCACTCGGCGAACGTCAACAGCTGCTCCTTCTTCAGCAGTTGCTTGAGATTCCTCCTCTTCAGGAACCCGGCCGCACAAAGAAGAGTTTCCATCGAGGCCTGGAGAGCAGCAGAGGCACAGAGATGGCACCGCAGCCCAGGGCACAGGACTCGTGTCCCTGTTCCAAGGCCAGGAGGATGCTGGAGCCCAGGAGGTACCAGGGCAGGAGGCAGCTGAGCCCCGTCCTTGGGATGCAGCAGCATCACACAAAACCTCACCTCTGCCACGTGGCGGTTCTCCTCATGGCAGTGCAAGAAGAGCAGGAGCAGGCTCTGGCTCACAATCCTCTCCAGGGGCTTTTTTCCCTCCTCCACTACCAACTCCATCACCTTGCCGAAGAGGTGAATGGAGAACAGCTGCACATGGCTGTTGTCCTGGTGGAAAAAGATAAGACTCTAAGACCAATTACTCCAGGTTCCCCAAGGAAAAGGCCTGAAAATCCATAAGGCTTGAAGTTTTGCAGGTAGCACCCCAGCCTATGGCTGGGGGCACAGAGCCTTACATTTTCAAAGAGTGGCAGGAGCGCCTCAGCCAGTTTCGGGGCGGTGGTGCTGGATACCAGGATGTCTTTGTTCTCCAGCACATTCATGAACACAGAGAGGGACATCCTGACCACCTCTCCATCTGCATCACCCAGCAGCTCCACAAGCCGTTGGGACAGGCTGCCCATTCTTCTGGCCTGTGTGGAACACAAGGCTGTGCTGTGAAGCCATGAACGGCTGCACTGCCTACACCACCCTGGCCCTGCAAGCCCACCCTGCTGCCGCAGGGCCCAGAGGCCAAAGGCCTGTCCTGAAGCACTGGGGCAGCTGAGCCGGGAGGCAGGAGAGCTGGGAGCAGCTGCCTCAGCTCCTGAAGCCCAGCCAAGCCCATGTGACTGCTTTCCCCAGCGCAGCTTCAGCCGCTGCCGCCTTCTCACCATCGCGGGATCCTTGCTGAGCACCACGAGGCCTCTGAGTGCCAGGCGACATCTCTGCCTGCACTCGCTCAGCAGGTACCTGGACATCATCTCCAGGACACTGTCACCGCATTCCCTCAAGTCCAGGCACTCGAGGAGCTGAAAGGCACAGGGCAGTGACAGGGGAGCCGGCCGGCAGGAGCCCGGAACCGCCCAGGGCTGGGCCCAGGCAGCAGCGCAGGGCGCGGGCACGTCCCAGGCAGCTGCGGCTACGAGAGGGCAGAGAGGCGGGAGGCAGCTCAGCGAGGCAGCACTGGCCGTCAGGCTCACCTCCACAAGGAATGCCAGGAAGGGCAGATCCCAGCGTGGCTCCTCCCTGCTCAGCAGCCCAAGCAGGCGGAGTGCAATCCCAGCACACATGGGAAGGGAGACCCGGCGCATCTCTCTGGCAGAGGGAAAAAGGCATCAAGGCTGTGAGCTGGGGGGGCAAACATCTCCCAGGACTGACTCACAGAGGTCTGGTCTTTCCCCAGCATCCCTGCAGGGGATGTGGGTGCTCTGGGAGGTGGCTGCTCCTGAGCACCCTTCTCCAGCCTTTTCCAGCGTCCTTGGCCATCCCTCATTGACCAGGCCCTCTGGCCCATGGCCACAAGGACTGTGTGGGGCACCGCGGGCACAGGGCACAAGTGCCGGGGGCAGTGGGGAGAAGGGGGTCTCACCTGGCCAGCAGCCCCACTGCATAGTGCTGGGTGTCAGCACACAGCAGCGTGTCCCAGCCACGCTTGCGCTCCATCGCCACCACCTCATTGTCACAGCGCAGTCGACAGAGCAGAGCCTTCATGGCCTGCACTGCAAACCTGTGTGCAGAGCAAAGCCCAGGTCACACTGGGAGCACTGGCGCTGGCCACAAGGGCATGGGAAGGACAGGAGGACTGGGACCTGTTGGGGTTGCTGGGAAGGCGGTGTTCCTCCCGGCACGCTCTCCAGAAGTGATCAACTTCCTCTGGCATCTGCTGTGTGGTGATGACAACATGGGAGAGCAGAGCCACAAAGATGCGGGAGGAGTAAAGGTTCACTGCCTCGTGGCACCGAGGCACCTGGACAATCACCCACAGCCCCAGAGTTGCCTGCAAAAGAAGCAGCCCGAGACAGCGCTCGGTGCCGAGCTGTCCATGTGGCAGGGCCCGAGGGGAGACGCAGGGGGAGCACCGGGCCTGGTGCCCCCTGAGCCTGCCCCTAGCCCAGGTTTCACCCAGTGCTTGAGGCAGGGAGAGGATGGAGAGCTGCTGGAGCGGCAGCTTGGGGGCAAGCAAAGGCCAGTTCCAGAAACTCACAGCCAGGGCGAGGACAGGTGTGTCGTCCCCATCAGAGGTGCACATGCTGTGCAGAGGCCAGTCCTCCATCACACAGAGCAGTGTTGGCAGCACCTTCTCCAGTGTGCTGCCTGACAAGCCTAGGAGTCTCCACATCATTGTGGCAGCTCTGTGGGATCGGAGCTCTGAGTCAGGGGCGTCTCAGTCACAGTACCATGCCCTGTGCAGCCGTGGGGGCCCAGGTGACAGAGCCCCGGTGCCCTGAGGGGCAGGGAGGGAGCATGGCAGCAGGCTCAGGAAACAGAGGGGCCCGAGGGTCCTGCAGCTCTCCGCCTGTCTGGCAGACCCCATTGGACAGGCGGCACAGGGCGATGGGCCCTAAGGGCTGGTGAGCCCTGAGCTCTCAAGGCAGCTGGGCCCCGTACCTGTCGCATGATGGGGCACAGCGCAGGAGGGTCAGCACCACATCAGCGGGGTGCTCTTCAGCCAGCCTCAGAAGGTTAAAGCCCAGCCTGGCACCCACAGTGACATGGGACCCGAGACTCTGGTGAATGTTCCTCACCGTGGCTGGCACCTGGAGGAGGCATGGGGAAGACTTGGAGCACTGTCCAAGGGAGCAACTTCCCCAGCTGCCCCCAAGAAATGCTTCCCTTCTCGACTCACTGTTCTGGTCTCAAAGGCTGAGGGGGCCCACCAGCCGTGGCTTGAGGGGGCACACAATCCTTGGAGTCTCCAGCCCTGACCCCAGGCTGCTTACCTGCTGCTGAGAAGAATCAGCACTCTCCTTGAAATAACCCAGTTCAGGAGCATGAATCCCAGTGGGAATGGGCGTAGTGTCAGTATTTGGGATGCCCTGAGTCTCTCCGGTGTCGGTGTTTGTGATGGCCATGTCCTCAGTCACTGCCATGTCAGTCTTCACCGTGTGATCATTCATTGGACTGTCAGAGTCTTCTGAGGGTGCAGTGATATCTGTGCTGACATCAGGCTCTGCCTGGAGCTCGGTCAGCCCAGAGTCAGGCTCAGCTGTGCCCTCAGTTGCTGTGGTGCTGGTCTTTCCACGCCAAATGTGGATGAACTTCCGGAACATCTGCAGGAGAACAAAGGACAGGGAAGGGAGGGATGTTCCAAGGGGTGCTCCAGGCACGGTGCTCGGCTGAGCAGCGACAGCAGGCCCAGCCCAGGTGGGGATGGCTGCAGGTACCTGCACTGTTCTCCGGAAGCGGCCGTGGGCACGGTCCTGCTCTTGTGTCCGGTCCGGGGCTGCATCTGGCAAAGAGCGAGCGCAGCCAGAGCTGAGGGGCTGCAGGAGAGGCCGGAGAACGCAGCCCAGCCCTGCGCTCCCCAGGCAGGGACAGCCCCGGGATGCCCAGGGGATGGAGCACGGCTGCTGCAGAGGGTCTGGCCCGGCCCCTCTTCCATCCTATCCATGGGCCTGTTCTCCAGGGACGCGACGGGATGGGACGGGACAGGACGGGACGGGGTGGGGTGGGATGGGATGGGATGGGATGGGATGGGATGGCGCCAAGCTGGCTGCCACCATCAGCCCTGTGGCCCAGCTCTGTCACTCACCGTCCTGCCGTGGCTGGAACTGCTCCAGCTCTTCGGGCTGTTGTGCTGGGGCAGCTCCAGGGCCTTTTTTCCCCCTGAACACCTTGAACAGGCGATGGAATCTGCCCGCCATGCCACAGTCTGGCCTCGAGGGCACCTTCAAGAGAGATTCCTTGGGAAAGCTCTGAGTGAACAAGTCCTGCACTTGTGCCTTGAAGGCACCAGCAGCAGAGAAGCCTCAGGAAGGCTACAGGACAGCAAGTCCTGCAGCCTGGTCTCAGAGGGCTCCTGCCACAAGGACAGGAGACTCCTCATCAAGGATTGTGGTCAGCAAAGCCAACGGTCTGGCCTTGAGGGCACCGGCCACAGGGATGGCAGATGCCTCAGAAAAGCTCCAGGGCACCAAGTCCCATGGTCTGCCCTCGATGGCACCTGCAAAAGAGAAGCCTCAAGAAGGCCACAGGTCACCAAGTCCTGTGGTCTGGCCTCGAGGTCACCTGCAGGAATAACGCCTCGGAAAAGCTCCGGGTCAGCGAGGATCGAGTGCGCTGTGCGGGGGCTCCTCACGGCACCGCTCTGTCCCGTCCTGTCCCGTCGCGTGCTCCGAGCACTGTGGCGTGGCCGCGTCGCTGCCAGCCCCTATGTCAGCACGTGTCACAAAGGGCCCCGGGACACCCTGTCCCGTTCCATCCCACGGTGACCATGCTGCACCGTGTCACAAAGGGCCCCGGGACACCCTGTCCCGTTCCATCCCACGGTGACCATGCTGCACCGTGTCACAAAGGGCCCCGGGACACCCTGTCCCGTTCCATCCCACGGTGACCGTGCTGCACCGTGTCACAAAGGGCCCTTGCACACGCTGCCACCTGCCCTGGGGCCGCACCCAGCCCACCCCAAGTGGCCCAGGTTGGAAGGAATGCCTTGCCCCAAGTGTCTAAGGCAGCCCAACAGGAACTTTAGCATCGGCTCCAGCCATAAGCAAACGCTCCCCTGCTCTGCGGGCTCGGGGCAGCACCAGGAGCCCCCACGGCTGCCGCCGCAGCCACCGCGGGAAGGGCTCGGCGTCTTCCACAGAAGCTGGCACGGCCCCTTCCTCTTCTTCCTCTTCTTCCTCCTCGCTGCTGCCGGGATTCAGCCCCCGCCGCCGCCCGGCTCCTTCTGCCGCTCCTGCCCGGCACGAAGCGGCGGTGCCGCTGACGGGGCCGGAGCGCGGCTGCCCCGCGACTGCCCCGCGCCTCAGGGCCGGGCCGGGGAGTGACCGCACGGCTGGGGAGGGACCCCGCGCTGGCCAGGGCAGGGACTGACCCCATGGGAGGGACCCCCCGCTGGCCAGGGCAGGGACTGACCCCATGGGAGGGACCCCGCGCCGGAGCACGGAAGGATTCCTGTCCCCGAGGGGGAAGCAGCGGCACGAACTGACCGCGACTCCCATCCCTTCTCCCTGCCCCGCTGGGCACAGCAGGGAGGAGCCGGGGATAAAGTGAACTCCGGTAAGGAGAAAGAGGTCGGGGGAAGGTTCTGTACCAGGGTTTATTTTACTCCTCACTCTCCAGTTCTGATTCGCTCCGTCCCAAATCCAGGGGCCGGGGCCGCCTGCGGTGTCCGATCCCCGGCAGCAGCGGGGAGGCCTCGGGGAGCGGTGGCGGGCGGGGCCCTTTGGAGCCGCCCCGGGCCCCTGAAGGAGCCGCAGCGAGGGGCGTCTCCGCCGGCCCGTGGCACTGAAGGAGCTGCACCGAGACACCGGCGAGGAGCCCGGCGCTGAAAGAGCCGCAGCGGAGGGCGTGGGATGGGAGGTGCGAATGGAATAAAAGAAGGAGAATGGAATAATAAATTCTAGAAGAAGCGCACGGGGAGTGGCGGCTGCGCAGTGACTGAAAGAGCTGCAGCGAGGGAGCGTCGGGGCAGCAGCGCGGGGTCTCGGCCGCTCCGTGTCACCGCAAGAGCCGCAGCGAGGGACGGGCGGGGCGCGGCTCGGATCGAGCCCCTCCAGCTGCGCGAAGAGCGGCGACCCCGCGGGACCGCGCCGGGGCCGGGCGGCGGCAGCCGGAGCCGGGGAAGCGGCTTCGAGCGGCGGAGACGAGCGGGGTGTTCCCGTCAGCTCCGCTCAGCCCTCGGGCACCGGGGGGTTCCGGGGCTTGTTCCCGTCAGCTCCGCTCAGCCCTCGGGCACCGGGGGGCTCCGGGGCTTGTTCCCGTCAGCTCCGCTCAGCCCTCGGGCACCGGGGGGTTCCGGGGCTTGTTCCCGTCAGCTCCGCTCAGCCCTCGGGCACCGCGCTGGGGCCCCGCGCACTTTTCCAGCCCGGC
This sequence comes from Coloeus monedula, assembly GCF_965178545.1. NCBI lineage: Eukaryota > Metazoa > Chordata > Aves > Passeriformes > Corvidae > Coloeus > Coloeus monedula. Next base: position 19,778 of record NW_028120391.1, read on the forward strand.
CGCCCCCACGGGCCGGGCCCCGCGGCTCCCGCTGCCGCCGCCTCGGCCCCGCAGAGCCCAGAAATCCCGGAAAATCGCTCCCATGCACCAAAGAACCTTTCCGTGCGCAGCCAGGGGCGCAGAGGGGGGAACCTTATGAAGTCCCCTCCCCTCAGTCCCTCCTGGGCACGGCCGGGCTTTAGCGCAGCTCCCGGGGCTGTGTCCTGGCACCGGCTGCTGCCACAGGGCACGGGGCTGCCGCGTTTGGGCATTAAACGCGAGAGATTTGGGGAGCAGGGACAGCCACAGAAACCCTCGGGGAGCCCTCGGGAGCCTGGAGCTGCCCGAGGGCCACAAAGGATGCCCTGGACACAGCGATGGCCCCAGCAGCGGCTCTGCCCCCCAGCACGGGGCTGTGTCCCAGACCCCACGGTCCAGCCCGAGGTTTGGGGCGGCAGCGGAGCTGCTGGACGGAGGACGGATGGAGGAGCAGGAGCGGGAGGAAGAGGAGGGATAAAGGGGGAGGGGCGGGAGGAAGAGGCGGGACAGAGGAGGCGGGACAGAGGAGGCGGGACAGAGGAGGCGGGACAGAGGAGGCGGGACAGAGGATGCAGGAAGAGGAGCCTCCAAGAGGAGCCTCCACGTGCATCCATCGCTCTCTGTCCGCAGCTCTCGGCTCTGGGGGCAGCGGTCCCCCCATCCCGCAGGTGACCGGGGAGGGGCTCGCCCCAAATATCTCGGGCGGTGCCTGGGGTTGTTTTGGGAGAGGGGATTTTTGGAGCTTGGAGGACTCCAGCACCGAGCCCCAAATATCTTTGTTGGTTCCTGCGGGAAGGGGGTTTGCTGGGGCGGGGGGGGGGGGGGGAGACGGATGTTTGGACCTTGCAGGGCTCCAGATGTGAGTCGCAAATGCCCCTTGCGGGATATTGGGGATCCCCCGGCACGCGGGGTTTTTGGGGTCCCGGTGGCGGCTGCCGGGAGAAATGGGATGGGGCGGGATGGGGCCCGGGAAGGGTGGGATGTGGATTGGGGGGTGGGATGAAGTGTGGCGGAGGGGGATGGGCGGGATGGGGCCTGGGATGAGGCAGCCGAAAGTTGGGGATGATGAGGCCGGGGGGACCCCACTCCTGAGGGGCGTGCGGGGTATCCGGCAGCTCGGAGGGAGTTTTGGGGCACCCCTAATCCTGAGGGGGCGGTGCCGGCAGCGGGGGACACGTGGCTCCGGCAGCTCTGGCCCCAGCTGAGCCCCCCCCGCCGCCAGCGCCCCCCGGAGCGGAATTTGGGGAGGGGGAGGTGGGGGCGGCCAGGCCGGGCCCCCCCGCGCTGTCCCGGCGGGGGCCGAGTGCGGGCGGGAGCCCCGCGGGGCCCGGCCCTGCCCGGGCACGGCTGATGCCGCCCGCCCGCGCTCCGCACTGGTCCGGACTGGTGCTCCCAGTGCCGTGCGGGGCGGGGCCGCTCTGGGGACCCCCCAGGGCACAGCGCGGCTGCTTTGGGGCTGTGGGCAGCGCCCGGCGCTGGGCATGGGGCGTGTGGGGGCAGCTGGGGCCGCACTGGTGGCACTGGTGGTGCTGGGAGCCCCCCCGGCCGCGGGGTGAGCGGTGAGAAGGGGGGCGGGTCTGGGACCCCAAATTGAGCGAAATGGGGAATGGAACCCCCAAAGTGAGCAGGAGGGGCCTGGAACCCCCAAAACCAAGGCCGGGGGAGGGGCGGTGGGGATTGGGGATGGGGAAGGTGCAGAAGGGGAGGGGCTCGAGAGGGGCCTGGGAGCCCCAAACAAAGCGGGAGGGGGCTGGGACACCCAAATTGAGCTGGAATGGGGCTGTGGATTGGGGGAACGCTGAGAAAGGGGAGGAGAGGGGAGGGAAAGGTGGAGTTGGGCCAGAAGAAGAGCGGTTCCATGGGGGTCCAGCCCTGTCCCCCAGCACCTGAGGCCTGGAGCGATTCCCTGGGGCTCTGGGGAAGGGAGGGATCCGCACTGGGGGGGTCCCCAACCCCCCTGTCCATGCCTGGGGCTGATCGGGGCTCCCCCCACACAGCAGCCGGTGCTGCGGCAGCCGTGGGGCAGAGGGGGTGGGAAAGGGGGGGCAGGGTGGGAGTGGAGGAGGAGCGGGAGGGAGAGGAGGGAGAGAGGAGGAGGAGGAGCAGGAGAACCACGAGGTTCCCCTGCCCGCCCACTGTGTCCGCAGCACCCCCAGCCCCGGTAGCATCTTCCCCCCCATCCTGCAGGTGAGCGGAGAGGGGGAGCTCACCCCAAATCTATCGGGGGGTCACCAGAGGAGTTTTTTTGGAGGGGTGTTTGGAGCTTGCAGATTCTGGAATTGAGCCCCAGATGTCCTTGCATGTCCCTGGGAGGGATTTTTTGGGCCAGAGGGGATATGTGGGTCTTGCAGGACTCCAAAGCTGAGCCATAATTGCCCCTTGGGGGTCCATGTGAGGATCACCTGGTACTTGCAGGGTTGGACGTTGGCTTTGGGGATCCCCAGGAGAGCTGGGGGCTGGAACACGGGACTCCTGGAGTGAGGAGAGCAGAGAGGGACGATAGCAGAGCTGGGGGACCCCCAAGAGCCTGGAGGGGTGGGGGGGCCTGGAGATGAGGTGGGGCTGGGACCCCTCATCCCTGAAAGGGGGGGTGAGGAGAGAGGGGAGCCCCAAGTGCCTGGAGTGGAGGGAGGCTGAAGAGGGGACCCTGGGACCTCTGGGAGCCAAAGCAGAATCAGGAAAAAAGAGACCTGTGGGACCCCTGAAACCCCCCAGCATCCCTAAGCAGGACCCCGGAGAGGGGGATCCCCAAGACCCACGGGACTCCCAGCAGCCCTGACAAGGGGGACCCCCAGAACCCCAAAGTGAGGAGACTGGAAAGGGGGGACTCCTGGAGGATTCTTTTGGAGTCACTGTCAATTTCTTGTTGGTTTTTATGGACACCGGTGACATCTAGAGATGGACTTGAGCAGTAGGAAGCCCCAACCCAACACACTCATCCCTTGTTTCTTCCCAAACCAGGATTTCCCATTCCCAACCCTTGGCCAGATGGAGGAGGAGGCTGTGAGGAAGAGGAAGATGCCCCGGGAGCCCCAGGCAGGTGAGGAGGAAGTCAGTGCCCCTTTCCCCTCTCTCCTGCTCCATCTCCCAGCCCAGCATCGCTCCCGGCTGCAGGACAACCCCGCTGCCGACGCCGTCCTGCCGGGGACGGACTGGGGGGATCTCCTTGCCCTTCCCTGTGGCACGGAGGCAAATCCCATCCTCTCCTTGTCCTTCCTCCCCAGACAAGGAGCTGAGCACGGAGCCCAGGGAGGACAAATCCCCGCGGCAGAACCTGGTGGGAGAGGCCGTTTTGAGCGGCTCCACGACGCAGGAATCCAACGGGGAGGAAAAGCCCCGGAGATCCCGCAGGAGGAGGGGCTGCAAACGCAGCCCAGGGTGCTCTGAGGAGGAAAGACCCACCCTGTGCGGGGAAGGCGGCCGGAGATGCAGCCAGAGGTCAGAGCTGGTGGTTCATGAGCAGCTTCACAATGGGGAGAAGCCCCACAAGTGTGGGGAATGTGGGAAGAGCTTCAGCCAGAGCTCCCACCTGATTCGCCACCAGCTCACCCACACAGGGGAGAGGCCCTACGAGTGTGGGGAATGTGGGAAGAGCTTCAGAGACAACTCTGACCTGATCGTCCACCAGCGCATCCACACCGGGGAGAGGCCCTACGAGTGTGTGGAATGTGGGAAGAGCTTCAGAGACAACTCTGACCTGATCGTCCACCAGCGCATCCACACCGGGGAGAGGCCCTACGAGTGTCCCCAGTGTGGGAAGAGGTTTCACACCAGCTCCAATCTCCTCCTGCACCAGCGGATTCACACGGATGAGAGGCCCTTCCGCTGCCCCGACTGCAGGAAGGGCTTCAACCGCAACTCCCACCTCGTCACCCACCGGCGCATCCACACTGGGGAGAGGCCCTACGAGTGTCCCGAGTGTGGGAAGAGCTTCTCACAGAGCTCTCACTTGACCCAACACCAACGGAGGCACCGCTGAGGGAAGCCCTGCGAGTGCCCCGACTGTGGCAAGAGCTTTGTCCTCTGCTCCAACTCCATCTCTCATCAGAGGAGCCACGTTTGGCAGAGCCCTGGTGACCCACATTCCCTGTGATCCAGGTTGGGAAGAGCTCTGGCTGGTGCTCTCCACATTCTCCTGGATCCCCGTAGGCACCTGGGTGAACGCAGGGGCAGGAACATCCATCGGGACTCAGATCAACATTGGAGATCCATTGGGAAGAGCTGATTTTTTACCTTTACACCCTAAAATTTTCATCTGCTCTGTCCAATTGTTTTCTCTGGTGGTATCAAGCAACCCTGGATGATCTTGGAGATCTTCTGCAGACTAAGTAATTTCTGTGTTAATCCTACTGAAACAACCAAAATTGGGGTAAAAATAAAGAAATTAAACAGAGAGATCTAAAGTTCCACCATTTTACCGGAATTTGGGGGTGACTTTACTGTTCAGGGGAATATTCGGGAGGATCTGAGTGTTGTGGGGCTGTGAAGCCAGATTGGGGCCACAATCTCGTAGTTGTGCTGGCAGAAGGTGTCCACCTGAGCCCATCTGTTCTCCAGGAATTCCAGTTGTCTGTCCCAGTCCCTGCCCTGTGTCTCCCCCTTTGGGGTGTGACCTCCAAAGTGCCCAAATCACTGCTGAAGTGCCTGAGCTGCTCTGGGCTGTGGATGTTCCTATCCCCCAGCCTGTTCTGGTCAGTGCTATGGGGGAGGGTGGGAGGGTGTCTGGGGGCTCCTTGGGGGACTCGGAGGGGCTTTTGTGTCTCTTGAGGGCATTTGTGGTGCTTGGAGGGGCCTTTTGGGGTGGTCTCTTGAGAGAGTTTTGGTGATCTTGGCTGGGCTGTGTGGCTTGGAGAGAATTTTGTGGTTCTTGGGGTCATTTATGATGCAGAGTGTGGTTGGGGGGTTCCTGGCCGGGAGCTGTGGGGTGGTTTGAGGGGTCCGGGAGTGGCTGTGGGGCTGGGAGGGGGTTTTAGGGCAGTTGTGCTCTCTCCCCCAGACCCCCAAAGCTGCCACCAGACCCCACCCCCAAGATGCTGCTGGGGGTCAGGGGCTCCATGTTGGGGTTCATCGTCCTGGCACTGCAGGAGAAGGTGAGGGGGGGGTCCCCAGGGGCCGTGTGTGTCCCCCCAGAGCGTGTGTGACCTCCCCCATGCCGTGTCACCCCCTTTTCCCTGCCCACAGGGCTCCTGAGCCAGCCCCTGCTGCCCCGGGAGGGAATTTGGGGAGGGGGCAGAGGGGGTGCGCAGCCCCCGCCGGGGGATGACCCCGGCCCAGCGCCCTTCGTTCAGCACCGAGCTGGGCTTGGGGCCGCAGGAGGAAGAGGCCGATGGGAAGCAGATCCTGCAGGGGGGACAGGGCTTGGGCTCAGGGCAAGGTCCTGCCCTGCACACCTGGCTCAGGTGTGAGCCTGCCCCGGGAAGGGAGCGGGACATTGCCATCCCCACGGATCAGGGCTGGGAGCAGCGCTGGGAGCACGGACATGGAAATCCTGGGAGCCACTGGGACCGCCCTGGGGGGTGAATGATCCCCCCCAGCACCTTTCCAGGCCACCCTGCGAGCTGAGAAATGCTCGCTGGGCCTCGGCCTTGGCCAAGAGCCCCCGGGCTCAGCTGCTCTGAGCTCAGGCGCTGCCGGCTCCCCCGCAGCCCGCCCAGGGCCGCCCTGCCCGTGCCGGGGCTGTGCTGGAATTCTCTGCTGCTGCTGGGCCACTCGGGGGCTCTGGCCCAGCAGGAAAGGTGACCCTGAGCCAGGAGCTTTCCTTGGCCGCAGCAAAGCCTCGGCACGGAAAGACCTTCCCAGCGCTGTGCCCTGGGCCGGGAGGGATTGTGCCACCAGAGCTGTCCCTCCATTTCTTCTGCCAGGCAGCTTTAGCACAGGAGAAGTGGAGAAGCCAGAGCTGCCTCTCAGCTTTCCACAGCGCCCGCAGAGCTCCAGGGCAAGGTCCTGGCCCTGGCTCGGGGCTGGGCCGGGGCCAGCGGCAGAAAATCAACTTGCAGCTTGGGCCCCGCAGCAGGGAGGAGCAGCAATTGCTGGCTGAGAGAGACTCTTGCCAAGGGCCTGCGGGGCCGGGCCCCAGGGAACGGCTTCCCGCTGCCCGAGGGCAGGCTGAGATGGGATGTGGGGCAGCAATGGTTCCCTGGCAGGGCGCTCAGGGCCTGGCCCAGGCTGGCCCCAGAAGCTGCGGCTGCCCCCGCATCCCTGCAAGTGTCCCAGGCCGGCTCGGCCATTGGGGCTTCCTGCCCAGGAGGGCTGGGCTGGGCTGGGCTGGGCTGGGGCTGCTGAGGGCGGGATGGGCTCTGCCTGAGACAGCTGAAGGCTGCGCATTATGAGGCCGGGGGGACCCCGTTCCTCAGTGGGTTCTGGGGTATCCCACATTCCTGAAGGGATGTCAGGGTATGTCCCATTCCTGAGGCAGTTTTGGGGTCCCCCCAATGCTTAGGGAGGGGTTGTGAGAGGGGGGCTCTGGTACTTGGAAGGGGGACCTATTGTCAGGGATGCGGGGAGCCCATTTTGGGAAGGATGCTGCTGTTTGTGGCAATGTTGAGAGGTTCTGAATGGGCTGTGGGGCCCTGGCTCTCATTTTGGGACTTGAGGTGAGCCCATGGGCACAGCAAGGCCTGAGGAGAGGTTCCAAGCTCCCATTTGGGATGGAGGGATTGAGCGGGTGCCTCCAATCAACTCAATGCCAGCCTCAATGTGTCGATGGCAGCCCCAAATGGCTCGATCCGTCAGCCCCAAGGCCCGGCTGTGGGGAGTCAGGAAGCACAGAAGGGGAATTGGTGTCCAGGAGGGGTGGGATGGGATGGGATGGGGGTTGGTTGAAGTTTGTGAGGGATGGGGTGGTTTGGGCACTTGGAGTGGGGCATTTCAGGGAGGGAAAGCAGGAGCTGCTTTTGGGTAGGCTCCTGCTGCTTTTTGACAATTCTGGGGCCTCTAAGTGGCTTCTGGGAAGTTGCAGTGAATTTGGGGAAGGTGCCGTAAACCCCCTGCAATTTGAGGGGCTGAGGTGAAGTCCCCACGTTTTGGGAGGGTGAGAGGACCCCAACTGGGAGGGGATCCTGCTGCTTTGCACCCCTTCAATGTGGCGAGAAGCAGCCTGTGAGGGAGGGGGGGAGGGAAAGAAGGAAAGAAGGAAGGAAGGAATTCGGAAGGAATTCGGAAGGAATTCGGAAGGAAGGAAGGAATTCGGAAGGAATTCGGAAGGAATTCGGAAGGAAGGAATTCGGAAGGAAGGAATTCGGAAGGAAGGAAGGAAGGAAGGAATTCGGAAGGAAGGAAGGAAGGAAGGAAGGAAGGAAGGAAGGAAGGAAGGAAGGAAGGAAGGAAGGAAGGAAGGAAGGAAGGAATTCGGAAGGAAGGAATTCGGAAGGAAGGAATTCGGAATTCGGAATTTGGAATTTGGAAGGAAGGAAGGAAGGAAGGAAGGAAGGAATTCGGAAGGAAGGAAGGAATTCGGAAGGAATTTGGAAGGAAGGAATTCGGAAGGAATTCGGAAGGAATTCGGAAGGAAGGAAGGAATTCGGAAGGAAGGAAGGAAGGAAGGAAGGAAGGAAGGAAGGAAGGAAGGAAGGAAGGAAGGAAGGAAGGAAGGAAGGGAAAGAAAGAAAGAAAAGAAAGTAAGAAAGAGAAAGAAAGAAAGAAGAAAGAAAAAGAAAAAAAGAAACAAAGTAAGAAGAAACAATAAAAAAAAAAAGAAAGAAAAAAGAAAGAAAGAAAAAGTCCTAGAACAAAAAGCCAGTGCTGCCTTTCATAGCCCCTTTGCTGTCTAGGAACTAGAGGAAACAAGCTCGTGATATGCACTTTCTTTCTCAACTCCATCTAGCGCATCCTTCTCTCCAGGTGGCAGAGTCCTTGGCAGAAGTGAAGCATCTCCAGCTGCACTTCAGACTGAGACATGTGCCAGGACAGGAAACATTTGCTGACCTTCCCTCTTCCCTGTGCAACATGATTCTCGCAGCCCAGTCACTCTCGCACACTTTCGGGATCCCTGAGTCCAAGCACCTAAAGCTCCCACAGACAGACGTGTCAGGAAGGAACACGTTCCAAAAGCACCCCCTTCTCTTATCAGCATAGAAATTGTGCACAACACGCTGCGGCACTGAACCTTCCTTCTCAGATAGACATGCCATCACACTTTTCACTCCTGCAGCTCGGGTGAAAATGTCCACCAGCTGCTCCCGCAATAGCAAAAGGTTCTAGAAGTGAAAGCCAGCTCTGGGCTGCACCTTCTCCTTGCCGCATGTAAGCCACACCAAACTCACTGATGCACTCTGTCCTTCCCTTCTCAAACGAGTACACGGGGCCATCAGGACACACCTGTGTCCCAGCAGCTGCGTGCCCAGCCGGGACCAGGAGCAGGGCTGGGGCTGCTGCCAAAGTTCCCCTGCCCCAATGACACAGCCGGGCTGAGGGGGGGCTGGATCAGGCTTTCTTGTCCACCTGCATGTCAGGAGGGAGCACAACATCTACCTGCATTCTCTGCAGCATGCCATCCTGCAGCAGAGCCATTCCCAAAGGAAGCCGTGAGCCCGTGACAAGCCAGTGCCGCAGGGGCATCCTAGCAGCACCTGTGGAAGCTGGGAGAGAGGAGCCCAGCTGGAGCAGGTTCCTGCCAGCATTAATCATCCCGTGGCTTCCCACCAGGGTCTCCTTGCTTCCAAAAGGCCCCAGAGTGTCACTGTAGCCCCTCCATTCCACCAGGTTCCACAGCGTCACTGTGGTGCCCAGGCTTCCGTCAGCTTCCCCAGCATCCCCACGGTCTGCAGGGCTCCCCGAGCTTCTGTGCTGGTGTCACAGTGGAGCCAGGGTTCCGTGTAGGTCCCCAGCATCACAAAGGCTCTCCTGGCAGCCACGGGTCACAAAGCACCGTGGCTTCTGTGCAGCCCCGCTGGGTCACAATGGCCGCTGGCTTCCACGAGCCCCCGCAGTGTCCCAGTGGGCCCGTGGCTTTAGGAGTGGCTGGCTGGCTGGCTGGTGCCCCGCCAGCGGCTGGGGGAGAAGCAGCAGGGACAGCGTGCGGACAGTGCCATGGCCACTTCTGTGGCCACTCGTGTCTCTGTCCCAGGCACAGCCGTGGTGTGGAACACCGGCTCCGGCTCCTTTGGGTGTGCAGCTGGCAGTCACGGCCTGGAGCATGGCTGCTCCCGGGGGACACTCTGGGGCAGGAGGCTGCTGGAGATTCATCCCCACACGCTGCAGCTCCTTGTCATGAGGTGCTCGGAGTGATTCTAAAGGCTCTTCCCACCAGGCACTTCTCTGGCTTAGAGCTGTTGAGGTGTCAGCGGGAATGCAAAGGCCAAGCTCGGGAGCCTTTTGTCCTGGTGCCTTTCGTGTGTGAGCAGTCCCTGGTGCCGTTGTCTTTGGATCCTGACTCTGGCAGAGGGAAGGCTTCGGATGGTGCCTAGAGCTGAGAAGGAAAGTGCCCAGAGCAGCGTGTGTGCTGCTGGTTTGAGGGCTGCAGTTGAAGTTGTAGGCAGCAAGAGCTTTCTCAGCTGGCCCTTTGGTGAGCTCTGCTTTTGCCAGATGGCTTCAAGTTGGTGGCCGGACTCTGGGAGAGGGAAAAGATTTGTTAGGGCAAAGGAGTTCATCTTGCTCTTGGAGTGTGGGTGCAAAGAAGAGTCTGCACTTGCAAGGGGAAGATGAGGGAAATCTTTTTGTCCTGACACCGTTGATTTGAGAGCAGGGAAGTTTCCAAGTTGCCTCTGCCCTTGGCGTGCTTTCGAGCTGGGCTCGCAGGGATTCCTTCTCCTGCAAGTGGGCAGCGCTATCGTGTGCTTGTTTCCATGAGCGCTGACAGTGGCCAGCAAAAAGCCAAGCGCTTGGCTGGCGCGGCCCCAGTCGTGTGCGAGCAGTGGGTGGAAGAGCTCGGCTGTGCATCCTGCCTCTTGGAGACAGAAAGGAATGGGATCCTGCATGGAGCAGGCAAGGAGGAGGAGGAATTGTTTTGCTGTTGGCTGTGCAGTTTCTAGGCTGCAAAAGAAAAGGCAATTCCAGCACGGCCTCTTTCTTTAGAACCTTTTCTGTGCCATCAGCTGCTCAGCATGGAACTCACAGCCTCTGAAATGCATCCAAATCCCTGAAGATAGGCTTTTTCTCTCAAGCTCAGTGTACCATCTTACCCTCTCATTTTTGCATAGCCCAAACGCCCTTCCAAACATCCAGCAGCTGCTTGTCAAGAAAAAGTCCTAGAACAAAAAGCCAGTGCTGGCTTCCATAGCCCCTTTGCTGTCTAGGAACTAGAGGAAACAAGCTCGTGATACGCACTTTCTTTCTCAACTCCATAGAGCGCATCCTTCTCGCAAGGTGGCAGAGTCCTTGGTGGAAGTGAAGCATCTCCAGCTGCAGTTCAGACTGAGACATGTGCCAGGACAGGAAACATTTGCTGACCTTCCCTCTTCCCTGTGCAACATGATTCTCGCAGCCCAGTCACTTTCACACACCTTCCGTATCCCTGAGTCCAAGCACCTGAAGCTCCCACAGACAGACGTGTCAGGAAAGAACACGTTCCAAAATCACCCCCTTCTCTTATCAGCATAGAAATTGTGCACAACACGCTGCGGCACTGAACTGATTTTGGGGGGTCGTGTGTCCCCCCCAGCCCCGCTGTCACTCTGCCCCTGCCCGGCTGCTCCCAGTGTTCCCAGGAAGGCTTCCCAGTTCGCCCCGGTCCCGTTTATTGGGGAACAGTGGGAAGGGACTTTGGGGGATCCCGCGCGGGGACCGAGAGTGGAGGGGGCGGAACCGGCCCCAGGATGGATCGGGAATGGGACCCCCGTGTGTCACCCGTGTGTCGCCCCCCCCCGGGGGGTCCTTGGGAGGCACCTCAACCCCAAATCGCCACCCAGCGAACCCCAAAGGCGCAGAGACCCCCCCCCCCCAAGCCGCCCCACAGCCCCCAAGGACCAACCAAAATTCCCCGCGAGTGTCAGAGAATCAGAGAAGGCGCTGAACAACCTTCAGCCAATCAGAGCGCGCGGCGCTGGTGACTCACCAGTTGCCAGGCAGACCCGCAGCGCCCAGCGCTCCCCCCCCGGACCCCACCTGCGCCCCCCCTCGCCCCCAGCGCCCCCCGCCAGGGGAATTTGAGGAGGGGGCGCGTGGGGGGCTCCCAGGCCGGGCCCACAGCCCAGCCCTGCCCCAGCCCGACCTGCCCCGGCTCCATCCCTGCTCCTCCCGCGGGATGCGACCGCGCTGGGAAAACGGGGGGCCAAGGGTGGGCGCTGGACCCGGGGGAAGCAGGAGAAGGGATGGGGGAGGAGGAGGAGGAGAAGGAGGCATCTTTTAATGGTATTTTATTGAGTCTCATTTTTTAGAGACCAGGATCAATACTCCCCGGGCGTCAGGGCGAGTCCCTCAGGGCTCTGGGGCCCTGCTGCCGGCTCACCCCGTGCCAGCCCAGCGCCAGCGCTCAGCGGGGCTTTGGCTTCCCGCGCCCTTTCCCGTGCCCTTTCCCATGTCCCCAGCCCACCGTCACCACCCCCGTGTCCCCAGCTCGTGCCCCACCCCTCCCCCTCTCCCGCTCTGTCGAGACATGGAGATTGAGAATTTCCCCACCATCCACCCCAAAGGTTCCCCCGAGGCCATTTCCTCTCGTCCTTTCCCTTGGCAGCAGAGCCCCAGCCCTCCTGGCTGCCCCCTCCTGTCAGGGACTTGGAGAGAGCCAGCTCCCCCCTGAGCCTCCTTTCCTCCAGGCTCAGCCCCCTCAGATCCCTCAGCTGCCCCTCAGAAGTCCTCCAGACCCTTCCCCAGCTCCATTCCCATCTCTGGACATGCTCCAGCCCCTCCATGTCTTTCTTGAAGTTTGAAGCCCAATCGCTACCCTGTCGCTGCAGGTGCCAAAACCCCAGGGAGACTCCTTGGAAATGGGAGGAGAGAGGAGCCCTTCAAAGGGAAACGTGTGCAAAAATGCTCCCAATGGCCGAGCGGGTTTGGTGTGGCTGCGGGAGGAAGAGATGCTCCGGGACTCCGCCTCGGCCCCGGAGCGGAGCGGCCCGTGCTGCCCCGGGGCGCGCGGGGCTCGGCCGTGGGGCGCGCGGGGGGGAACGGACACACGGGCACCGGACACACGGACACGCGGACAAACGCTCCCAGCGCTTCAGCGGCAGCGGCAGCAGCGGCAGCAGCGGCAGCAGCGGCAGCAGCACAAGAGCAGCAGAAGAGCAGCGAGTCCACGAACCCTCTGCTAAGTCCCTTCTCCTGCTCTCCTCTCCCTCTCCCAGGGTCTCGCACCCTCTCCCGCTCTCCCTTTCGTTCCCCAACCCCCCCGTCCCGCGGCCTCCCTCTCCCCGTGCCCGGCCGGGCCATGCCCCCGGCCCGGCCCCGGCCCCGGGCGGGGCTGCCCCCTCCCCGCCCCCGGGCGTCCCGCCGGGGTCCCGCCTCCGCCCGGCTCTCGCCGTCCTGGCTGTGGCGCTGCTGGGCGGCCATCAGCGCCTGGCTCCTGGGCACCATCGCCAGCCCCTGGCTCCGGCTGGCCCGACCCCGGCCCCGGCCCCGGCCCCGGCCCCGGCCCCGGCCCCGGCCCCGGCCCCGGCCCGGCCCCGGCCTCGGCTCCTCCCGGGGCCCGCCGGGGACACAGGCGGCGCGGCCGCTCCCGCCGCCTCCGCAGCGTCTTCCCCGCTCCGAACTCCGCCGCTCTTGAGCGCGGCCGCCGGCCCCGAGCCGCCGGTGTCCGCTTCAAACGAGGCAACATGTGGGGATGGCCGGCCCGGGGCGGTTGAGCGGCGCTCGGGGGCCGTTCCTGGCCCCGGGCCGAGCGCTGACGGCCGCGTCTCGCCGGCACGGAAGGCGCAGCAGGGCCTGAAGGAGCGCTACCGGCTGGGTTCGCTGCTGGGGCGCGGCGGCTTCGGCGGCGTCTTGGCGGCGACGCGGCTCTCGGACGGAGCCCCGGTGAGTGGCGGGGCCGGCGGCGGGCGCGGGAGGCGGGGGGCAAAGGAGGAGGAGAAGGAGCATGGGGCTCGGCAGGGCGGGCGGCGAGCTCAGCCCGCTGCTCCCCTTGCCTTGCAGGTGGCCATCAAACGTGTGCCGCGGAACCGCATCCACCATTGGGGCCAGCTGGTGAGTGAGCGAGGGGCAGCGGGAGAAGCCGGGGCGCGACGGGCGGGGATGAGCCGAGGCCCGGCAGGGTGGAAGCCGCCAGAACGCCTCGAGGGAGAGCGGCCGTGGGGCCAGCGGAGCGCGCAGAGCGTCCCCGGCTGGCTGAGGGCTTGCCGAGCCCCGGCACGGCATCGGCCCCGCTGACGGCATCGTGCTCTTCCCACAGCCCGACGGCACCCGAGCACCACTGGAGATCGTGCTACCGGCCAAGGTGTCCGCTGGCTTCCCTGGCATCGTCCAGCTCCACGAGTGGCTGGAGCTCCCCAACAACGTGGTGATGGTGCTGGAGCGCCCGGAGCGGTCTCAGGACCTCCTTCATTTCATTCGGGCACGGGGCTTCCTGTGCGAGGAGGTGGCGCGGCACCTGTTCCGCCAGGTGCTGGAGGCCGTGCGGCACTGCACCAGCTGCGGGGTCCTGCACCGGGACATCAAACCAGAGAACATCCTGGTTGACCTGGCCACCGGGCAGACCAAGTTGATCGACTTTGGCTGTGGCACCTACCTGCAAGCCGCAGCCTACACCAGCTTTGCCGGTGAGCCCACGCAGGGGGAGGCTCCTGGTAGCGGCATCCCAGAGCCCAACAGCTCACAGCCCAAGGCGGCTGTGGCAGGGGGGATTCTCCCTTTTGCTGCCAGTCATGGCAGCCGGAGTCTTCAGCCTTGCTGCTTTTGAGCGGCGCTGGCTGAGGGGCCATCTTCCAGCCCTGCTGGCAGCCTTTGCCAGCCCCTCTGCCCAGGACTGGCGCTGGGGCTGGGGCAGCCAGCGCCACAGAAACACCCGTGGGTGGGGGTAGCAGAGAGGGGGGGCCAGAACCTGTGCTCCAGCCCGTTTGGTGTGCAGGCGAGACAGGGCTCAGACTGCTCTGCTGCCCGTGCTTGCCTTGGCTTAAGAATGGTTTCTGGGGCAGTGCAGGCAGGGAGGATGAAAGCGTGGTTTTTCCCCAGCACCAAGTGGGTTTTTCCTTTGCATGGAATGCTCGGGCCTTGCCAGGGCTTCCGCTGCCCTCTTGCGACACCAGCGGCTTCTTTTCCAACCCCCAGTCTGTACACAAGCCCCAGGTGCTGGCGAGAGGGCAGCGGGTCACACCGCGTGCCGCTGGTGCGGCCCCCGCATGCCCGGGGATGCTGGGGCGAGGCTCTGGGAGCAGGCAGCGTCCCCCTGAAGAACTCCATCTCTATTCCATAGGAACACCGTCCTACAGCCCCCCGGAATGGACGCACCTGGGCTGGTACCACGGCGAGGCAGCGACCGTCTGGTCCCTGGGCATCGTGCTGCACCAGATGGTCTGCGGGGAGCACCCTTTCAGGAGGGGCTGGAACAGCACCTGGGGCCGGCTCTCGCTCCCACGACGGCTCTCTCCAGGTGGATCCTCGTCTCTGCAGCATGGGGGGAATAGCAATGCTGGGAGACAGCAGCAGGCTCAGGAGCATCCCACACTGGCAGCTGCTGAGGAGGTGGCAATGTCCTGCTCTCCTCCAAAAGAAAGAACTGATGGCAAAGTTTAGGCACAGCCCTGAGCACACGCAGCACGGCCTGGCCATGGCAAGAGTGGGGCAAAGCGGACAGGAGCCTTCTGCAACTGACTGGTGCTTTCTGCTTTCTCTGCGCAGAGTGCCAGGATCTCATCCGACGGTGTTTATCCGTGCTCTCCTCGGAAAGGCCCTCATTAGAAGACCTGTCCTGTGCTCCTTGGATGCAGGATATTCGCGTGCCATAGGAGAAGGGAGAGAGCCACACGCACGCTTTGAGCCAGGGAGCCGGTAAGTCCCAGCTGCACACGCGCCTTGGCAAGGAGCAGCAAAGAAAGGCAGAGTTTTTGTCCTGCCTGAATCGCTGCGCAGGGCTCCTCAGCTGGGCACGCGCAGCCCTGCTGCTGGAGCTGAGCTGCTCTTCCCAGCACTGGTGGCCGCCATGGCAGCTGCTTTTGCTTGTCCTGCTTCAGCGACAGCCGGGGCCCTGGGCAGAGCACTGACAGCCTGCTCCAGCCCCAGGGAAGAAGAAGCCCCTGGAGAAGCTGTGCCAGGTGCGGCTGCTGCTGCTGGAGACATGGAGGGTGACATCAAGGATGACAAGCTCTTCCTCCACCTGGCAAGCTGAAGATGATGGACTTCAATTGTGGCACCTTCTTCAAAGCCAGGCTCCACAGCGAATTTACAGATGAGTCCACACCCAGGGGGATGCTCCCAGATTTGGGCATTGCACGGCCTGGCCAGGAAGCAAAGGTTCCTCCCTTTGCTGGAGCGGATGCAACCAATCCTTCAGCCGGCTGCCAAGCTGCTTTTTGGCAGGGTGGGCGGGATGGGCTGGGGTGCTTACGAAATGGGAGTCAGCCCCTGGCCCTGCCAACAGCCCCCACCACCCACTGTTCCCTGGGCTGGGGCTGGGGCTGGGGCTGGCAGCCCGACACAAACAAGGGCCCATGGCAGGAGCAGAGGTGGCAATCCAGGAGCTGTGCACGGGCTGCTTTGTTTTGCAGGAAAGGAAGGGCTTGGGCTGCTCCCCTCCCCTTGTTTGCTTTGGGCCCGCCGTGCCTGTTGGGGGGCAGTGCAGGGGGGAAGGGAGAAAGCGTGGGCTTCCCTCGCCTGTGGGTGGGTTTTTCCCCAGCATGTAGGGAAGGTTGGGCCTTGCTCAGGCCCCTGACAGAGAGAAGATTTTTTAGCTTTTTTCTTGTTTCTCCTTTTTGTCTGTAATGCCTTTTCTTTAATTTGTTTGTTTTTCTTCAAGGAAGCGTTGTAGGTGGTGTCCAGTCTGGATCGGGAAGTGCTTGGGAGCAGCTGCGGCGTGGATGGGACGTGGCCTTGGAGAAGGCCGAGGACATGGCTTGGGAGCAGCTTTTCTTCCGGCGGCGGGTGGCGTGCGGTGGGTCCCCGTCTTCTTGGCACGGGTGGGATAAGGGCTTTTGGGAGATGGCAGCGAGCACAGGAGCATCCCGCTCTGGGCAGCTGCTGAGGAGGTGGCTGTGCCACGGCCGGCTGCAGGCTGGGCACGTGTCCTGCCCTCCTGCTCTCCTGCCAAAGGCAGCAGGGACGGGCGGCTTCGGGCACCGCTCTGAGCACGGCCAGCACGGCCTGGGCACCGCGGGCGGCTGGGACAAGGGGGACGGGAGCCTTCAGCTGACGGGCGGTTTCTGCTTTCTCTCCTTGCAGCCGGGCTCTGTGGATGCTGAGGCTGCTCTGGGCTCCGCCAGGGCTCTGCTGCGGCTCAGCACCGGGCCGGAAGAAGCCAAAGAAGAACCGGTGTGAGCTGCAGCAGAGATGTGCCCGAGCATTTCGGCAACGCAGCTCAAGCCTGCAGAGTGCACGCCTCCAGGGGAAAACATGACACCCCCCCGCCCAAAATAAACTTGTTCAATACCTTGTGAAATGAAATCAATCTGGGATGACCCCAAATGACATTTTTCAGCTTGCTCAAGCTTTAGCTCAGCCCTTCTCTGCACAGTTCTCTGCCCCACCTTCCTTTACTTCACAAGTGCTCCCTCTTTTCCCCCAGTGAGTTGCCAGCTCAGGGCAGTCTCTGTCGCACTGTAGCCTTCCTTGATGCCCCTGACCACGAGGAGGAGCGAGCCCCAGGTTTAGGGACTCATCCTTTCACTGGCAGAAGAACAGCAATGTCTCAGAGGTCCGGTGAGATTTGAGCGTCATTCAAGAGCTGCCCTCCAGGCCTCAGCTCTCCTCACTGTTGGCTTCCCATTGCCACTTTTCCTCGTCCTTGCAGCAGGATGAGCTCTGTGAATCCCCTTGACCCTCGCCACTCCTGCCAGCCCAGCCACCCAGCTCAGTTTGGCTTAAGCTGAAGCTTCTCTGTCTCCTCTGGCACGGCAGTGCAGTTCCCTCTGCGGGGAGCAGCAGCCCCAGAGCACAGCAGGCAACAGCGCAGGCCGCAGCTGCACCAGCTCCCCTCCACGCGTGGCTGGGCTCTTGGTGGCAACTAAATGCTCCCTGTTTGCAGCTGTCACTGGAGGATGGCCCCAGGGCAGAGCCCAGCCGGGCTCCCAGTGCATCCCCCGGAGCTTGGGGCAGACAGTGGTCCCAGAGCTGAGGTTAATGGTGCGCAGCCGGCGCTGTGGCTCGCAGTCAGTGTTTGCAAGTGTTGCCTTCTCACCTCCTGCAGCTTGTGGGGAAAACGAGCTGTGCGGCAGGGCCAGCACTGCCCCTCTGGGCAGTGACAAGGCTGAAGGTCTTTGCTGTTGCAGAGGAGCCGGCATTGAGCCTTAGCAGGGCCTGGCAGGTGTGGAGCCGGATCTCGCCTGCTGCCCGGGGCTCGCTGCCCGCCAACTGCCCCCAGCCGCCGCGCTCCGTTCTGCAGGGATAGAAGGCTCTGGCTGCACAAGGGTTCCCATAATGTCTTTGTACCCGTGGCTGCGGAACGAACACGGAGAGGGAAAGTGTCAGTCACGTTGCTGGCACATTCCTTTCTTTAGATACAAGACACATCTGTGCGCACCCCCGTGTACAGATCTCTTCAAAGGATAGGCAGGGATAGAGATTTCCCACATAGCCCTTCTTTGGCGTAACTCACCTTGTAAGCTGGCATCCGGGGCATTTTTGTCCCAGCTCTGTGTGAGTAGGTGTCCAAGAGCTGAAGTGAGCAGCATTTAGAAGCAGTTTCAAGATTTCTAGGCAGGCAGTGGAGCTGACAAGCATCTGTGTAACTCACCGTATTCATCGGGAGGGGCTGCTGGTTCTTTAGGAATATGGCACAATGGAGACACGAGACCGGGGAAAATCCCAGCTCTCTGTGGATTTGTGCAAAAGGGGGAAGCAGCAGAAACACTTTGTGTCTGCTTGTGCGGACACAAGGTCCAAGGAGCTGGGGTGGCAAAGGGTGGCCTGGGCTGGTGGCAGGTTAAGTCCTGTTTCATGTCATCATAGAGTGGCACAGGACAAAGCTAAAAGCACCCACAGCCACACTGATGAAGTCTTTCTGATGCTGCACATCCTATAGGAAATTGTTGCTGTCACACAATCCATTGGTATTTATAACTTTGATTTGCAATACTTTAGGTCCAAGTTTCAAACTGCAATATTTTTACACTCAAGACACGGTCATGCACAATCCATATTTCAATTTCCTATTGCTTCAACCACAATTTAAAATAACTTAATATTGGCAACAAACCCCAAAACCTTTAAAAAAAGGCTGCTGAGGTCAGTGAGATGGATCCATGCCATCAGCACATTTGCAAAGTAAATAACTTAGTTCTCTTTTTAAAAGGATCAGTTACCACTTAAACCAAAGTTACAAAAGATTTTTCACTACACATTTGGTTTTTTCCTCTTTCATATTTTTTCTGTTTTTTCTTTTTTCTTTTTTTTTTAAAGAGATAACACGTCTTAAAAAAGGATTGTACAGCAAAATGAGATACATTTCTGCTCAACAACGAAAACGTAGCCTCCTCCTCTGTTTCCTTTTGTCTGGATACCCTGAAGAAAAAAACCTAGCAGACACCAGCAGAGGTGTAAACTGGTTGCTTTGGACTAAAGTGGAGTTCAGCACTGGTGACATCCTGACCCAGTCAAGAGTTGCAGAATTCTTTTGCAGATCTCGAACCATGTGCTTGCGGGCACAGCACCTGCAGTGCTGATGCACCAGTGCACGAGAATAACTCTGTTATTCCCCCACCGAATCTGGGCTCTGCCCAAGAAGGAGGTGCTGCAGTCCTTTGCTCCTCGTTCCCGTGTGGAGCAGCTCCCTTCCTGCTGGCTGAGCTGCTCAGGCAGAGCCCGGCAGCTCCTGACACTGAAGGGCTGAGGCCTTTCCCCTGCTGCTGTGCTACAGACGGATTGAGCAGCATTGCTTAACGTGGTGATACACAGCGGGACCAAAAGCAGTTGCCTTTGTAGACCTTAAGCTCAAAGGTGAAAAATCCCAAGAGACGAGGATGGAAGAGACTCGCAGGCTGCCTGTTTGCTGTGCTGCCCCACTTGTGAGCGGCCCAGCTTTGCGTGAGGCAGAGTGAGAACAAGGGGCAGCTCCCTCCCAGCCCCGCAGCCAAGGGGCCCCTCCAGTCCCGGGGCTTGGGGCACCATCAGAACCTTCCCAGCAAAGGTTCTCTTTGAACTTGCTCATTAATGAAATGTGCATGGTCATTAGCGCTCTGATAGATGTATCCACCCATTAGTGAAACATGGATTGACCTTTCTGTATTTGGAAGCTGGACAAGGCCATGAAATCTGACATCTGGCCTTGTTTGGGGCTGTATGGTCAAAGTCAACTCCCTTGCTTCCTCCTTGAGCCCTGGCCAGGCTTGAGGAGAAACCAATCAGGAGAATGAAACCAGATATTCCCACACTAGAAGTGCTGTCGGTTTGTCAGTTCAACACTATCAAAGCCGGGCCCTCTCCCAGCGGGGTTGGAGCCTCAGCTGTGGCTGGAGGCAGCTGCAGGAATTCCCAGTGTCCGTGAATGGCTCTCCAGTCCTTGGCTGGGACAGCTTCCCCCAGCTGATGTGTGCATGTGGGCGATGGTAAAGTCTGAGGGGAACTGGGGCTGTCTCTTTCTTAATCACTACGGGCAATCTTTGGCTGTGATGATTGGGTGCATTGCTGAGCTTCTCCTTTTGTGATTCTCTGCTGCTTTGAACTACAGTAAATGATGCTGATTCCTTGAGTTGGTGTCTGTGTCTTTGGTGCTGACCCTGCCCACTGGTAAAACAAATTTGGTATGGTCTGGCCAGATCCCAACAAAATGCTGCTTTTTAAATGAAAGTGTAAGGAATCAGTGCCATCCAAAATTCCCGGATGGGAAGACCTTCCCGAGGGTTTGCTGGCTGTGGCGTGGGCTGAGGTCGGAGCACCGTGTGAGCAATGAGGACGTCAACTGAAAGAAGCTGAAGCACTGGATGTATTAGAATGCATCCAAAAATTGCATATGGAAAAAGGAAAAGAACTTGTGGGTTTGGGAAGATGAGGGTGAATTTTGTTAACAGCATCTCGGAAACAGCACCAACAGAAGGAACGCTTGTTGTTGAAACGCTCCCACATGGAGCGACAGAAGAAGTTTTTAATCTTGAGCTTGGATTTGTTTGAGCAAAGGAAATAATAATAATAATAACAACAAGAATAAAAATAAAAAGAATTATCTACATGTATATAATATAATAAAAATTGTATGTTTATGTTTTCACATGTATATAATGACATTGTGAAATAATGCTCCAAATACCAATTTGTTAGCTTTGGCTGCTCAGGGATATAAGACTAAATACTCTACAGAAAATGATTGGCCAGGACCCCAACATCGCTGGGAAACTGTGTGAGATTGTATACAAGAGATGAAGGAGGAAGGGATGAAACTGGCTGTTTTGATAGGGTTTGCTGATGCCAGGACGTGGAATGCTTTGTCTGTTACTGTGCAAAATAAAGTGAGTAAGACTGCTGGGTTTTTCATATACCAGACTATCCACAAGCTGCAGAATTGATTGAACAGATGAAGGGGTTGTTAAAAGAGC
Source organism: Coloeus monedula (assembly GCF_965178545.1). Classification (NCBI taxonomy): domain Eukaryota; kingdom Metazoa; phylum Chordata; class Aves; order Passeriformes; family Corvidae; genus Coloeus; species Coloeus monedula. The sequence goes on from NW_028120391.1 coordinate 40,339, forward strand.
AGTTGAAAAATGTAGGAGATGGGAAGCTGTTGCAATGAAAAACCCACCTCACAGATGTGCTCCATATCCTTAACAATGGGCCCCCTGGGGAAATGGAAACCGCCTCGATGCGCGTGGCTGCACCCAATTTGCAAATACAACCACGGACAGTGACACTCTGACTTCCTGGGAAATTGTTCTGGGGGTGATGGCCCCTGACAGGGCCATCCCAGAGGCTGCAGGGCTGGCCCTTTACGCATTAGAATTAATTAGGATAAATCAGAAGCAAATGAGAGTTATCAATACCGGCACAGGAATTCAGATTCCTCCGGGACACTGGTTTGATAACTGCTCACTCAAGCTTGGCCTTGACAAGTGTTCATATGGTGGGAGGAGTGCTTGGTGCAGATTATCAAGGAGAAATTAAAGTAGTTCTGTTAAACAATAGTGAACTGTTGGGTGGAGTCGCGGGAGACAAGCACTCAAGGCATGATGTTCAGCAAGTCTCGATTTATTTTTCAAAACTACACTTACTTATAGTACCTTTAATTAGCTCATACATATTGCAAAAGTTGAGCTCCTCATTGGTGGGAGCTATTCCGTGGGATCTGCAAACACGGTGGTCTTATCTTTCTCTTCCATATGGTTTCTGTCTTCTTTCTTATCTGAATGCACACTGTTATTTATGCAACCTCTTGCTCAAGGACTCAGTGTCTGCATCTTTTCTAAGCCTCCTGTGTTATCATGACCTTTGCTTTTTAGCCATTCTTCAGAAAGACTCTCAACACTTCCCCTGTTTTCTTTTTGCATGATCATAGTCATATTGACTGACTTCAAAATTAAATTTTTTATACATGACATTATACAGCTAAGCATAAGTAAACCAAGCAAAACAATTATTAGCAACAGCATTAAGGATTTAATCACACTTTTCATCCATCCTTCTAAGCCCATCCACTTTGTAAGTCCTTCTAATCCGAAAAATCCGGAGTCTTTTTTTATTTTTTGGGAGTGTTCAATCAAATTCTTAATTTCGGCGTGGATGGACTTAGAATGATCCTCAAGATCCATACAGCACATTCCTTCAAAGTCTTCACAGCCATGGCCGTGGGCTAAGAGTAGAAAATCTATAGCTGCTCTATTCTGAAGCAGGGCGTGTTGGACTGAACTCAGGTCTTCTGCAAGTTCAGACAACACTCGGCTGGTACCGTTTGCCTGTTTAACTACCCAACATGCCAGTTTTTCTAAGTGACGATGGGCTCGTGCCGCAGCTGCACCAGGAACAAAAAGGGAGGTAAAAAGCACTTCTGATTTGCTCCATAGCGTGAGGTCATCCTGACATTCAGGTGTTATAGTTTCTGTTAAAGACCTCTGCCATCGTGTTCGGTGTGTAGCATTAGGATGGTGCTGTGGAAGTGCAAGACTCAGTTGGCCAAAGGTACAGGGCCCACCTACAGGCCTGGATGGAATACCTGACCAGGCACGATTCCCACAAATTAGGAAAAACCCTCTGGGTAACTTTCGAGGGAAAAACGTTCCAGGGGCTGCAAGAGATCGATTTCTCACGGTAACGTTGCACCATTCTAAATCTCACTGTGAAGCATTGCCAATAGGATAAATCAAGGTGGGGTTGGATTCATTCAGTCGACAGCCATTAAGGCTGCCCTCTTGGCATAAATTACGTGAACTATTAATATAAATACAGGCTGTAGCGTTAAGAGAATCAACTAGTTCTATCTCTTGTGGCTCAGGACCCACCGGGAGTTTATCATCCCAGCTATCATACTCTTGTAGGCCAGCGGTAATATTCATTGTGGATTTTAATGGTCTAATAATTTTGAACTGGTTCTGGGTCTCGATTACGAAGTTACGCCATGTATTATCTGTTAGTGGTACTCCAACTAAGCATGTCAAAAATGGGGTACTGGGTGTGGCTAGGGAGGCACAGAATGTTGTGGTGTTCAATTCACGTGCCAAGGAGACCCAGATATTATCTCTAGGGTCAAACACCTTAGGAGGATAGGAAAGGGGGTGACCCATTACTGAGCCTGCGATTAGCAGCACGATGCTTAAACCGCCGGCAAACATGATCCCACTTTCTTGGGTCAACTTGCCACTGAATGGGGACCCCGATATTTGGTTGGCACGAGGATTGCAAAATTACAGAGTAGCTATCGGCTAAGATCTTTTTTGCTAAATGCTGTACTGACCACGCTAATTCTCTTAGCCGCAGATCTTCAAGATTTTCAACTAATTGCAAACTGTCAATGATATTTTTGCCTGTGAGTTGTACTAATGCTCCTTGAGCCGTCTCACGGTGCCAGTAAAAACTGCAAGACTGACACCAAAACCCTTCTGATAGATGTCGCTGGTGGACCCACCACTGTAAATTACAGCCTCCGCAAAGCAATCTTACCCACGCCTTATGATTATTACAATTACATGCAAAGCAACTAGACTGGCAAAAGCGTAAAAAATGTCTCTGCAAATGTGGGAGGAGATAACCCTCTATCTCCTGTTCAGAGTCCACAAGGAAGGTAATGCAAAACCGCTGCTCAACTTCCTGCAGGATTTGTGAGATCTTCCTCTGTACCCTTCTTTTCTTCTTCTGTTGTGGGTTGCTCATCAGTGACAACAGGCTTAGTCCATTTGGCCGGAACCCATAGGGGACCTGTCGGAGTGGACACACATAAGTAACCTCTTCCCCAGTACAAGGTTTTTACAGGATCCTGCCAAAGTCCCGTCTTGGGGTCTTTGTAGCGCACCCAAGGCATGGGCGTCGGGGGTTGAGGATAGGTTCCAAGGTGATGGACTCTGCCTGATGCAGCAGGAGACAACGCTTCCGTGGGCGGGAGGTGAGATCAATAGTGAGTAAGGTCAGAGATCCAGTAGAGCCAGGACTTGGCTGACACCTAAGTGCATCACAAACAGGCGGAATGCTTGAAGCCAGATGTGGTAATGGTACTAGTTGTGCTAACTTTTGTCCTGCCGGGATCTTAACGGGAGGATAATCGGTATGTGCTAAAATAAAAATTTCTCCAGCGGAGTCAGCATCAACAAGACCAGTCTCTACTAGGAGTCCCATTGTAATTGCAGATGAACGACCTACAATAAGTCCTCCCATAGCTTGGCTATTAATGTACACAGGTCTGATGACACCAGTGGGAATGCGATGGATTTCTGATGTTAGCAACTCGGTATCTACTGAGGCTGCCAGGTCCAGGCCGAGACTTCCGCTTGTCGCTGGGCGGGGACAGGTAGAGGTGCTGGAGCGGTTACTTGTGTCGTCGCGCGGCCGCTGTTCGCGCTGGGTCGCTAAATTCTTGCGGCTGTACATTCGCGACGAATATGACCGAGTGTCCCACAGCGATAACACTTCATGCGGCCACCTGGAGCTGGGCGGGGACGTGCTGCTGCCGCTTGGAGAGGAGCAAGGGCTGCCATAACCTGATTTTGAGAGCTAATAGCCTGTTCTTTAAGCCCTTCACCTAACTTTTCTAAAGCCTGTGCTAAGAACAGCTGAGAGCCAGTGGGCATGGTAGCAGCCTTTTCTAGGAGCTGCTGGACAGTCCAATCCCCTGGGGTGGAAGTAATGAGGGCACGGGTGGCTTGGTTACCATTTTGTAGGAGACATTGTTTTAATAATGGGTCGTGCATGTGCTCTTGCACCCCAGCTTTTGAAATGGCTTCCATAACTTTGTCAACAAAAGAGCCTAAAGATTCCTCTCTGCCTTGCTTAATGTTCATATACATAGGGATCCCACCCGGGGCTCGGACTTTACCCATAGCTTTCTTAGCAACTGCCATAGCTTCCCGTAGCTTGGCAGGGCCTAGTGCAGCCTGAGCCTCAACCCTCATATGTTGACCCTGTCCTAGAAGTTCATCTACAGTGATATCTGCTAACGGATCTCCCTGGGGTCTAGCGAGATCTGCACTAACAGCTGCCTCCTCCCTCCAGCGAGCCTCAAAAAGCAGTCGCTGATGCGACTAAGCATGAGCTTAGTAATGCCTTTAATGTCAGCAGGAAGAAGGGTAAAAGCGTTAAAAATATAATCAAGCATCTGTTTTACGGGCTCGCTCGTAACACCGTAATTCCCCACCGTTGCTCGTAGCTGAGCTAACAGCTTCCAGTCGAGGTTAGTAACTTGCGCAATATTGCCTCCCTGTGGATTAGGAACAAACAGAACAGGGAAAGCCAAGCTTTCCTGGGCAGCCGCTAGCATCTCTGCATCGCCCTTATGCAAACCGTCACGAGCGAGAGCCGCCCACAGCTCTCTATGACCCTTGGCCATGGCCTCCGCGAGGTCAGAATCTGCCCCAGGGACAGGCTCATGGCTTAGGAAAGGGTTTTGCGAACGAGAGCGATCCGGAGGAACAGACGGCTGCGGCGGCGGCGGCTGCTGCGGCTGCCGCGGCTGCCGCGAGGGGGACGGGGGCGGGGACTGCAGGGGAGGATCAGGGGGCGCAGAGGGTGAGTGTGAAGCCGGGCCGGAGGCAAATGCCTCAGGCGGAACCTCGACTGTAGCAAAGGTGGGGGGGTTAGGGGCAGCGGAGTAAAGGGAAGCAGCAGAATCGTAATTACGGTTTTTATCATGGGCTGCCTTAATTTTTTCTGCTGCCCTTTACTCTGCTTGTACCATTAAAAGTTCATTATAAACAACTCTCTATAGTTTAGCTATCTTTTTAGCTGGCTTATCGTCATCTAAGACAAGATCCCAGAGTTTGTCACTATACGCGCGCCACTGACTTAATTCATGAATGGAGTGGGGGTCAGCGAAAAAACCGTAAGAGCGCGCATGCGTTAAAAGAGCGGGGAGGTCTTTATCAAGATCAATCCCTTTAAAATTACGCTTAAGCAAAAAAGCCTTGAAAAGTTCCTGTGCTGCTTGCCTTTCCATACTTACGTCGGTACCGTTGCTAGCCCCTCCAGGCTTCGGCAGCACGTATCGGCGAGCCCGCCTGTGCGGTCGCTCGGGCGCGGAGGAAATCGCTGCAGTATACGAGACCTCTTTCGCCGTCCGTCTAGCTGCGGGACCCGACCCCAACGCAACTCCCCCATCGCATAAGGCAAGGGCAACTTCTCCTGTTCGGGTGCCAGATGTCGGGTGGAGTCGCGGGAGACAAGCACTCAAGGCATGATGTTCAGCAAGTCTCGATTTATTTTTCAAAACTACACTTACTTATAGTACCTTTAATTAGCTCATACATATTGCAAAAGTTGAGCTCCTCATTGGTGGGAGCTATTCCGTGGGATCTGCAAACACGGTGGTCTTATCTTTCTCTTCCATATGGTTTCTGTCTTCTTTCTTATCTGAATGCACACTGTTATTTATGCAACCTCTTGCTCAAGGACTCAGTGTCTGCATCTTTTCTAAGCCTCCTGTGTTATCATGACCTTTGCTCTTTAGCCATTCTTCAGAAAGACTCTCAACAGTGAACAACACTGGATTTTTCAACCCCACGGCAGGGTAGCACAATTATTGATATTGCCAGTTTTTAAAACAACCGTGAAAAAAGAACATCCACCTCACATCACTACTGTTCATGGAGATAAAGGGCTTGGATCCAGCAGTCCTAATCATGGAGCCAGAGTGTGGGTCCAGAGGCCAAATGGCCCGCCCGAGCCAGCTGAAGGAAGAGCTGTAGGCAAAGACAACACTGTTTGAATCCTGAAACCTGAGTGAGAAAGATGGGAACATGTCCCTGCAGCCAAGTGTTCTATGTGAGAACAAAGAGATGTTACAGGATATTGTTTTGCAGAGCCTGCCAGACCAAATCTCCCTCTTTGCCCCAATGGTCCCTTTGGAAAGTGCTCTGATCCACGGCGCTCGATGTGAAGACTGATGTGCCACTGAGTGACTTCTGCAGACAGAAAGGGACCGCTTAACAGTGAAACTATGGTTGATCTTGTTGGTTTAATGTTGTCATTGTAATCAGAGCACTGGTTGGGAAAACAGATTTCTAACAGTAGGAGCAGAGATAGGGAACTCATTTAACCTCAGTAATTGCTGGGTGCGTGGAAGTCCAGAAGGATTCGATGACTGGCCTTGGTTGGCTCATCTGGCCCAACCCAAATGGTGGGTTAGAAACTTGAGCACAGTTCATGATAAAAACAGGGTTCTAGACCGAGGGTGGCGATCCCTGACCGCTGCATTTTCATAGAAAAGGCATTTCTTGCCTAAATCGGATAAAGAGGAATATATGTAGGAAAAAGTGTCTGTGGATGGATGTTGTCTCCTGGAATAGGTTGTATGCACCCACACTGTGAACTGTTCAGTTGCACCCAGTATAAAGGGAAATGGAATCAAAGTCACGTACAGCTCTTTAATCATGGCTGGGTTAAGCGTTCCTATGAAGATTGTGAAAAGATACCCTTAAAGCACTTCCCGTATGATATTTTGGCTTGTCAACAAAGTAATTCAAATGCTTAAATCTGAAAGATTGTAGTATCAAAAGGATTGTTATGAAGGTTGTAGTTCGTCTCTAGGTCAAAGGACTGATTGAAGTACTGAGGCCTGAACAACAGGCCCTGACTGAGGCCTGAACAACAGGCTCTGAGCTAAAGTTGACATCTACATGAACCTTGCAACCAAATGTTCTATTTCTATCTGCTCATTAACAGAGCATTATTAGCAATATGCTCTATGTTCATTGGTGAAACCCGGATTTACCTTTCTGTATTTAGAAACTGGACAGGGCCCCATCTGGCCTTGTTTGGGGGTTTAGGATCAAACTCCCTCGGTTCCTCCTTGAGCCCCGGCCAGGCTTTGGGAGAAACCAAAGAGGAGAATGAAACCAGATGTTCCCACACTAGAAGTGATGTCAGCTTGTTTGTTCAACGCTGTCAAAGCTGGGCCCTCTCACAGCGAGGTTGAAGCCTCGGTGCCCGCAAAGGTGGATGTACCTGCAGGAATTCCCAGGGTCTGGGAATGGCTCTCCAGTCCTTGGCTGGGACAGCTTCCCCCAGCTGATGTGAGGATGTGGATGATGGCAAGGTCTGAGGGTGACTGGTGCTGTCTCTTTCTTGATTACTGTACACAATCTTGGGTAGTGATGATTGGGTGCTTTGCTGGGCTTCTCCTTTTGTGATTCTTTGCAGTTTTGCATTATAATAAATTCCACTATTCCTGAACTTGGTGTCTGTGTCTTTGGTGCTGACCCTGCCCACTGGCAAAACAGACACTGAGGGCCCTGGGAGAACCAAAGGGGCCTTGCGACACCGCGGGGCCTCGTGTAACCAAGGGCGCCATAGTGACACCGTGGGGCCCAAAGGAACCAAGGGGCCAGCGTGACACTGCAAGGCCTTGTGGAACCATGGAGAGCATTGTGACACTGTGGGGACTCCTACAATCAAGGGTCCATTGTTTTCCTCTCCCTGCCCCAGCCCCAGCCCTGCAAAGAAGCCCAGTCCTGTCTGGCCCTGCAGCAGGAACTGGAGGCACTGGAGGTCCGGGACAGTGACTCTGTGTCTGGGATGCTCAGGAGATCCTCAGCTCGGGCAGCTCGTGCAGCCCCAGGGCCCCGCTGCCCAGCACAGCAGCAGAGAGTTGGCTCCGGGGCTCCTCAGGCTGCTCCTGCTGCCATCCCAGGCACAGGGCAGCCTCTTGCCAGGGCTCCCACTCTGCACACACACGAGCTCCTGCTCTTCTCCTGGCCCATGCCAGCTCCCCACAGGGCCTTTTCCAGGGGAACATGTCTGTGCTGGCCTGAGCAGCCATTGCTGTAGCCTCTGCCCTACTGCCCAGAGCCCCCGAGCTGGGGGTGCTGCTCTGCAGAGCATGGGGGCTGTGCTGCCCAGGGCCATGGGCTGCCTCTGCTGGGCTCTGCTGCTCAAGCTGGGAGACAGAGCTCTGCAGCTGATGGTGCTCCCTGCACTGACCCCCTCCCACACAGGCTCTGCTGTGGCCATGGAGGGTGCTCAGAGGTGCCTGCCTTGTTCCAGGGCGGGCACATGGGCTGGGGCTGCCCTGGATCCTCCTCTGCAAGTTCCCCGAGGGTCAGACGAGTCACTGCTCAGACTCCTTTCCCTGTACCTGCTGTGTCCCCCTGGGCTGCAGAGCTCTCATGGGTCACAGGAAACATTCAGTCCTTTATCTGTGGGTGAGCCCACCCTGGACAGGCCTGTGCCCAGTGAGCTCCACTCACTGCTGATCCCTGGCACACACTGTCCCTGCAGGTCCCCCGTGTTCTGCTGGCAGCTCCCAAGTCCCTCTAGAAGAACATTCCCCTGCCATCAGCCCTGGCACAAGCTGCAGAGCCCCAGGAAGGTTCATCACAGACCATTCACCATCTGGTGGGCACTGGCCACCAACAAGCAAAACCTGAAGCACACCCGAGTCTCTTGAAGGCCACACTGGGACCCTGATCTCATCCCACTGAGCCCTGGGAGAACAAGGAACACAGGCAGCCTCTTTAGAGTCTGGTCCTTGGGCCTGTTCCTGACAGTGACTGTGGAGGGAGAGCAAAGCCTTCCTGCAGGGCCTTCAGGAGATGCCCTTTGCTGATGGAACTGCTGTGGCGGAGCCCAGCTGTGTCCCAGCAGTGCCCATGGCCTGTCCCTGCCTGTGACACGCAGCAGGACTCGCACCACCCGGACAGAGCTGTTGGCCTTACACCATCACAGCGGCTCCAAAGGAGAGAGTGGAAGTAATAAGAGAGGAGCTCTGAAAAGACCAAGCTCTGCTGCTCCCTGGCTGTGCTGCTCTGCTGGGACTCTTCCCCCCCAATGCCTGCAACACTGGCCCTGCCCTCCAGCTCCAGGGATGGACTCAACCAAAGGATCTCGAACAGAGACCTTGCTGATGGGTCCTTTATTTAATGTGAATACCCACAGAGCAGACTCCTTATTGACACAGTCCCTGCCAACAGTCACATTCAGCCTGTAAACAGTGAATAAGATGCATAACAAAATCTTTTGGATACAACCTTAACATATGAGAAGAAAAAAAAGCCACCAAAACCACCACCACCAAAACAACCTGAGAAGGCAGGCTGGGCCTCTAATGATTACACTTTAGCCTATGGAGCTGAAAACAGGCAGGTTTTTGCTTCTGGAAAGCATCCAGTCATCACTTTCCTCAGGGCGTCCCTGAGCTCCTGGTTCCTCAGGCTGTAGATGAGGGGCTTCAGGGCTGGAGGCGCCACCGAGTACAGAACTGGCAGTGCCAGGTCCAGGGATGGCGAGGAGATGGAGGGGGGCTTCAGGCAGGCAACAAAGCCAGTGCTGAGGAACAGGGAGAGCACGGCCAGGTGAGGGAGGCACGTGGAAAAGGCTTTGTGCCATCCCTGCTCAGAGGGGATCCTCAGCACGGCCCTGAAGATCTGCACATAGGAGAAAACAATGAACACAAAAGAACCAAAAGTTAAACAGATGGAAAACACAACAAGCCCGAGCTCCCTGAGGTGGCAGTGTGAGCAGGAGAGCTTGAGGATGTGTGGGATTTCACAGAAGAACTGGCCCAGGGCATTGCCCTGGCCCAGGGGCAGGGAAAATGTATTGGCCGTGTGCAGGAGAGCGTAGAGAAAGGCACTGGCCCAGGCAGCTGCTGCCATGTGGGCACAAGCTCTGCTGCCCAGGAGGGTCCCGTAGTGCAGGGCTTTGCAGATGGACACGTAGCGCTCGTAGCACTCGACAGCGAGGAGGGAAAACTCTGCTGAAATGAAAAAGAGAAAGAGAAAGAGGCTGTGCAGCACCTCCTGCCTAGGAGGTGGTTCTGGTGTCCCAAAAGGGAATTGTGCATGGCCTTGGGGACAGTGGTGCAGATGGAGCCCAGGTCGGTGAGGGCCAGGCTGAGCAGGAAGAAGAACATGGGGCTGTGCAGGTGCTGGCCGCAGGCTCCGGCGCTGATGATGAGGCCGCTGCCCAGGAGGGCAGCCAGGGAGATGCCCAGGAAGAGGCAGAAGTGCAGGAGCTGCAGCTGCCGCGTGTCTGCCAATGCCAGCAGGAGGAAGGGGCTGATGGAGCTGCTGTTGGACACTCGCCGTGTCTGGCCATGGGGACCTGTTCATGGAGAAGTCAGTGACAGCTTAAGGGAAACGTCTCTCAGCAAAATCAAAGACATGCCCCACAAATCCTTCTCCTGTCACACACTGACACCTTATGGGGATTCAGAGTGTGGCCACAGAGAAGGGCTTTGGCTGGCGTGGGGCCTTGCGAGAGACGGGGCGGGCCGGGGCCGTGTCTGGCAGGAGGCGAGACAAAGAGCAAGAGGCGAGACAAAGAGTAGGATAGTTAATGGGAGATTGGGCGAGGAGATGGTAATCTGTAGCCCTTGGAGATGTAAAACATAGAACCTTAGGAGCTGAAGTTTGTAGCTGCTGAACTGCTGGTTTGAACAGTATATAAAGATGGGACTTGTGCGATAGAATTTGGCTTTGCATGCAGCCGGCCAAGTCCGTGTTCAATCACCGACAACACCCTTCTGTTTTTCTAGCAGATCTTCCTTCAGCTCCAGCCGCAGCCCTGGTTGGTGCTGGCTGAGTGTGACATGAGTTTCAGGGCAGTTGCTCCGGGGGTTTTTATAATTCAGCCTTGCTGTGCAGAAGTGGGAGGGGGACAGGGACCTGTCCTGGTGTTCCACTTTGAAAGCCCAGCTAACACAAGGGCACTCCCAGGGCCCAAGAACAGGAATGGCAAAAGCTGTTAAAGTGTTCTAGAGGTTTTTATAGCTCCTCTTCATCTCCCCTGCTGACTGTTTTTGGATGTCAGACACTCAGCATTTCTGCTGCCCTCGGGGAGAATAGAGCGAGTTCTGTGAGGCAAGGTGGTGAGTGGAGAGTGAGGGGAGGTGTTCTGTCACTCTGTCCTGTTCCAAGATCCTCTGGCCTTTCACCCTCCTCAGACAGAGGATAATCACCCTCCCATATTTCCCTTAAAAACCATCCCAGTGCTGCTGAGAGCAGATCGATCCACCACAGCCCATCAAATGTCCATCCCCTTCTCGAGCTCTCAGCCCCACACTGGTAGCCAAATACACACATGGCTCGTTTCACCAACCCAACAGCCCTTTCTCCATCATAAAACTTTTGTGTCTCACTGTGGGGCTTTCAGGTAACACCAAGATGCTACACGACCTGTTTGCGCCCTGGAGGCAAGCTCAGAGCTTAGGGGGAATCCTCAAGAAGAAAGCCAAGTGTCCTAATGATGGCATTGGATGTAGGGAGATGGAGCTCCTTCCCTGGCTGCATTGCCCACAGCCGGGCTCTGGGGCCAGCGTCACCCTGAGCCAGCTGTGCCCCCTCCCAGAGCCCCCAGGGCCGGGCAGCTGCTCCCAGCCCTGTGCTCTGCAGAGGGAACTGGGCCCGGGGCTGCAGAGCTGCCCCACGGCTCTGCTGCAGCTCTGCCTGCCCAGGAGGGGCTTCACGCCTTGGACCCCCGGCCCTGAGGGCAGAGGCTTGGCTGAGGGAGAGAGGAGGGGAGGGGGCTTGTTCAGAGGGAGGGGCTGCACTCGAGGGCATCCTGTGGAGGTCTCTAAGCTCTCCCTGCCACAACATTTCTGCCTTTTGTTTTCTCTCATTGCCTGATCTTCTCTCTGCTTGCTGAAGATCTTCCTCCTGGAGCTGTTTCCCTGTGCCTGATCTCTTCCTGCCAGCACTCACAGACCCCATATCTCTGTGCACTCTCCTTGGCCCTACAGAAACCTGCCTGTGTGCAGGGCACTGGCTGGGGACAGGTTCTGTTTGCAGCTGGGAGAAAGGACAGCTCAGACTGAGCCCGGTGGGTCCAGCAAAGGTGATGCCAGTGCGGTGCATGGGCAGAGGAGTGTCTTGAAAGCACTTTAGGAAACTCCTGCAGAGCACTCAAGTTACAGTTCCGATGCCTTAGGGACTCTTAAAAATGATGAATGCCTTTATCACTTCCCCCCTCCCATTCCCCAAGAGTAGGAGACTGAAAACAGTCTCAGGAAATTTCATCCCTATAGAAAGGATTGTGTTGGAAATACTACTGGACTGAGCTGAAGGCCTGAGCATGTCCTCATGTTCTACACCAGAGATACTCAGAGAATGTACTTCCTGAATCCACAGTCAGTGGCATGTTCCAGCTTGAGGAGATCACTCCAGGAACTGCAGCTGCACTGTCCTGCAGCCAGAGGCTTCCTGTGTCAAGGGCTGGGAATGATTCTCCCCCGGTCACTTCTCAGCATCTTCCCAGCCCTAACTGATGGAACCCCTCTGTGCCTCTGTGCTGTGCCCGGGCTGGCTGCAGGCAGTGCCCCAGCCGCCGGAAAGGCAGATCCTGTCCCTCCCTCATTGCTCGGGACTCTTCCCGGGGCACTGGGATGTGGGCATGTGCAATGCCAAGGGCAGGACCATGGGGTGGCCCCTGCCATGCTGCTGAGCAGGAAAAAAGAGGCAATGAGGCCCCAGGGCTGCAAGGGTCACTTGTCTCCCAACTGGCCTCAGGGGCAGGGAGAGCAGCCCTGGCCAAAGTGCTGCAGAAGTTGCCTCTGTCAGGGCCTTTCAGCTTCTGCACACCCCTCTGCCCTCTGCAGCCCAGGCTGTCCCACGGTGTCCCTGCCCTGCGCCTCTGTCCCTGCAGGCTGTCCTCATCCCCCCGGCTGCCCCACCTGGCTGGCCCCTTCCTTTGCTGGCAGCTCTGCGTCCTGCCTGCCTCTGCCTGGGCACACAGAGCCTTGGGCTGCTCCAGACTCCTTCTGGGGGACACGTTGCACCACTGCACTGCCCGGGGAGAGAAATTCCTTTCTCCTCGTGTCCAGTTTGGACCTCCCCAGCTGCCCTTTGCATTAAT